>NW_023305203.1:0-3670 GCF_011077185.1 Oxyura jamaicensis | reverse complement strand
AGCGCTCACTCCCGGGAGCGGCGCGGGCGCCCGGCTGCAGCCCGCCGTGCGCCGCGCCTGCGCCTCGTCCCCCCCCTTCCCCCCCGCCCCCGGCTCGGCTCCGGTCCCCGGCCCCGGCCCTGGCTCCGGCTCCGGCCCGGGAGAGAAGGGAGCGGGGGAGGAGCGGCCGCCGCCGCCCGCGGCGTCGCCCCCGCCGTGCTCCCGGCGGGCGGGGGAGGCAGCGAGGGTGCTCCGCGGGAGGTGCTCCCTGCCCGGCCCGGCTCGGCTCGGCACGGCTGGGTGAGCGCTCGGTGCTGCATCGACCCCCACCCCTCCGGCTGCCCGGGCGCGGGGCTGGGTGCTCGAGCCCCCCGCCGGAGAAAAATGTGTCACCGCCGAAACACCCCCTGCCACCGCCACCACCCCGAACTGGGACGCTTCTAGCAGCTGGCTCGGCGCACGATTCAGTTCCCGTCAGGAGGAATTGAAGGGCAGTTCAACTGCAACAACGGTGCCCGTTTTGGGGGGACGAAAAGGCAGCTCTTCGAGGTCCCGCAGCCTGGGGATGCCACACACCCGGAGGTACCGCATCTCCGCAGGGGCTCCTCAGGGTGTTATGGGCTTCCTGATAGCTGCTGTAAGGTGGCTGCAAGAAGGAAGGTGTTGTGTGACTGGTGCCAAACTGGTAAAAGTCACTCAGTCTGTGCCTGCCAATATTTACAGCCCAGCAAACACACAGGAGACCCTGTTTTAGTTGGGAAGTAAAGGTTGTTCATCTCATCAGACAGAAATAAAAACATGCACGCAGCAGAACAGCTCTGGGATGCTGCCCAATGTGCTGCCTGCCTCTCTAAAGTAGAGGCCCATGCAGCTATTAAGCACATGCTCTTTCCAGCATCATTCAGAGATCTGTCTGTGCTGCAAATGGAAGAGATTGCTAGACAAAAATCACCTCCAGTGGTTTTCCATCTTACTACAAAAAGGTGGCATGTTCAGGTAAGAATTGGTTTAGGTATTTTCTACCACTCACTAGCTATGAACAGAACCGTAGAATTAATAGAATGGCTTGGGTCGGAAGGGACCTTAAAGATCACCAGTTCCAACCCCCCTGCCATAGTCAGGGATGCCACTCACTAGACCAGGTTGTCCAAGGCCACCTCCAACCTGGCCTTGTCCTCCAGGAATGGGGTATCTGCAACTTCTCTGGGCAGCCTGTGCCAGTGCCTCACTGCCCTAAAGAAGAGGGCATGCAGCCAAGTCCAGCTTTGAGGATCGCACTGCATGGCTGCAACTGAATTTGATGCTGTAAATGCTTCTGAGAATTTGGGCAACCTCGGGTGTTTCAACCTAGCTAAGCAAGGCAGGGAAAAGCAGAAAACTTGCCCAGAGCAGTGTGTCTGCACATAGTACAGTTTCTCTATGGGAAGGTTGTGGGACTGGGATATGAATGAACAGGGGCTGACAGCAACTCTTACTGTCTCAGTTTATAGGTAATTATCTTTTCACTGTTTTACCACTACAAAACCTGCAGCATTAGGCTGAAATAATTTGTTAGTGAACATATATTAGAAAATATTTTTTTCCTTTGGTGTCTCTCAGAACTTTTAAACAATTTTAAGAAGGCCATTTTCAATAATAGTCTTTGCTTTTGACTTCCCTCAAGTCTCATAGTAGATTATTTTCATCTCACCATAGCAAAAGCTCTACGAACAGTGACTTTTAAAAGCATCCGTGCTGGTTATTTTTGCTTAACAGTTTCTGTATGAGCAACAATATCATATGATTTTGGAAGCTAGCAAAGAAATGCTGTCTGAATCTCCAGACAAGCCACCACTAAGCTGAGAAGAAAACAACACACAAGTTGTTGAGTGACTTTAAAGTTATTAACTTGTTTGAATACTATTCCTCAAAGGCGTTATTTTAGCAGGAAAAAAATATGAAAAGCTATTAGTGAAACTATCTCTGTAGAAGCTAGCACACATCCAGTTTATAATTAGAGAAGGCAGTCTATTTACTGACAGAAATTAAGGGTACTGTGTAATAGTACACTGTATATACCTGTATGCAGCAAGGTTCAAATAGATAAGGGATCATTTCTGCTACATTTCTGTAGTACAAATCATCAGCATTGTGACAAAACTGATAACAGATTTCCTACAGATAAATTTTGTCTAACCTAACTGAACATTCATGATTAGACATATTTTTCCTACACAGTGACTTACTGTTTATGTTTTCAGTATAAAGCTTTGGCAACTCCTACTGCTAAATATTTTTACTTTAACAACAGAATATTTCTGTTCTATCACATTAGTTGAAGTCATGAGAAGACTTTACCCATAATCACTTGGTTATCACGTTTCCTTAATCCTGTGACCATGTCTGGAGATGTTCCAAACTTTTGAAGATATAAATTGTGCCCACCTCACCAATCTCTCCACTTCAGTAGTGCCATTCTTCTATGAACTATGCAGGTGTATATAATGGCTGATATTTTGTGTTCATCCAAGTAACTGCTGTTTATCACTGAGAGAAAACAAACAAACAAACAAAATTCACAGTCCTAAGACCTGAGTAAAGTAATTTTACCCCAAGTAAAGCCCTGAGAGTAATTTTAAGCTAAAATATATATATATATATATATTTTTTAAAGCTAATATATATATATATTTATTTTTAAAATATATATATATTATAAAATATAACATGCTAAGCTGTTTTTCAGTGAGCAAATAGGCAGTGTCCCAGAGCAAAGTTACATGATTTCTTGTTCCTTGATTTCTTTTGTTTCTATCTCTATTTATCTGTGTCAGATATCTGTCAGTTTCTTCATTTTGAAGTCTTTCATGTTGTATTGTCATTGCATCTGAAGCGGATAATTGGAAAAAAAAAAAAAGGAAAAAAGAAAAAAGAAAAAAGAAAAAAAAGATTAATATCTTACAATTATTTTCTTGCTGACCTCTGTAGGCCCTTGGTAAAATGAAGAGGATGCACAAGAAGTCTCCACAAAACTCTTGGGGGATGAAGTTATTTTGGAAGTAGAAGTTATTTTGGAAGTTATTTTGGACCTTCAAAGTGCAGTTCACTGACCCTCCACTAACACTTTTTAATCCAGAAAAGAGCACCCAAACAAAAACAAAACACACATTAAATGAATACTTAGTGAAGCAATGTGGCACTCAGCCGCACCATTGCCAGCTGTGATCTCATTAAAGCTCACAAGTTGAGTAATGCTTGGCATGATCAGTAGTTGGAAAGGACATCTCTCAGTAAAATATCTCAAGATGTTGAAAAGTTTGTTTTTGGTGATTCAATAGATGGCACTTTTCAATTTGGAAAAAAAATAAAAAATAAATAATAATAATAATTAAAAATATATATATATATAACTCGGTATTACAAATAGAGTGAACTTAGCACCCACACAAAAGCAATAATCTGATCATGCTGTTTTATTTATGTTGTTTATTTTAATACATGGAGTCACGAAGAGAGTTGGAAACTATGCGTGAAATCACGAGTAATTGTAAAACGTACATGAATCACAGAAATCATTTTTCAAGATAATCAGCCAGACCAGTCATATGAGAAGTACAGAAATGTAATTACTTTTAATTTAGTTACTTTTCTCTCTAAAAATAAGGAAGGAAGGAAGGAAGGAAGGAAGGAAGGAAGGAAGGAAGGAAGGAAG
>NW_023305202.1:0-4897 GCF_011077185.1 Oxyura jamaicensis | reverse complement strand
AATAAATAAATAAATAAATAAATAGCTCTCACTTTACCTTGTGTCCTTGTGTCAGTTTTTTTGTTTTGTTTTGTTTTTGTTTTGTTTTGTTTTTGGTAACTGCATGATATTAGCACAGTTAGAATATAAATCTCAGTGTTGAGTGTTATAAACCTATCTTATGCCCCGAATGTTTCTAGTCAAAAAACACAGGAACTTTTTCTGTAGTTGTTAAGGCCAAGAACAACAGCTAGCTTTGCTCCTAAATCAGGTTCCATTTTAGAAAATCACTGAGCCATCAGGCATAGACTCCACTGATTTGGTGTTCAGGCTCGATGTCAGGTATTTAGTTGGAAGCATTCTGCCTAAGCACAGTTAATTTTATATCTTCAGCAATAAAGCAAGTGAAAAACTCTCCAGTTACTTTTCCCACTCATTTCACAGATGTGGCTGGAACTATTGTTCTATTTATATCACAGCCTCCTTATATTAATGTTCTGCTGGGCTCCAGGATATCTGGAGGGCATTTTCTGTTCCCCCTACCACCCCCCCCAGTATATTGTTCCCTGTCTGCAGCAGGCACAGGTGCTACACCTCAACCCTCAATTCTCAGAGCTGTGACATTTTCTCGTAAGTAGGAGTTACTGAAAATGTTTTGGGTTTTAGCTCTTACTTCACCACAGACTATCAAAGAATCTTTAATTCTTCTTTTGGATGTTATAATGTAACGTGTCTTATACATGTCCATGTATATATATATATATGTATATATATATACACATTATATATATAGATATATATATGTATATAATAAAATTTGGATTAGGACAAAAAAAAATCAAAACATTCCACTCCTTCATTTGACATGCAAATGAAGGCAAGGCTTCTCCCCAAAGAAGGTTACTGCTTACTAGAGAAAGAACAGCATTTAGAACTGCAAAAGAAAATCTAAAAAAATGGTTCTTGGTATCACAGGACTAGATCATTAGTAGCACATCTGGAAAATGCATGGGCAAAATGATTATGACTGTTATTTCACCTAGTTTTACAAAGCAGCAAAACTTGTGTCATTTGGATAAAGCATTTACACTTGTCAACAGAGACCTAAAATCACTCCTAGCAAAATCAGAAGCTATATTAAATGGGTACTAATATTGCAATTGGACAACAGGCTCCTGTTAATCTTCCCTAAAAAGCAGATGAAACATAATTCCTCAAATAAAGCTAATTCTGTGGTTTCCTGGTTCCTGTGGGCTATGCTAGCAGATGGTATCAGTAGCATCCCTTCAGCTTTGGCTAAGAGTCAGCTTTTCATTTCAATTTGTCTCTTTTTAATTTCAACCATGGGTACTATATACAGTAACTGCTCGAGTTAGTCAAATAATTGTTGCAAAATACCTTTTGCGGTGAAATTTAATGTCTACCTACTGAACAACAATTTGCAGATAACTTTATTTATTTATTTATTTATTGGCTGCAGCCAGATACAGAGACAATTCAAATGAACTTCCTTTATAACAAAGGCATATCCATGCATTGTCACTGAGCATTCCTTCTTCTTACCAATTTGGGTCTCTTTTTCAATGATATCTTTCAAATGCCCTTCCATAGTCATGGTCCCAGCTGGTCCTTAGGTCCTTGTATGAGCTTAGGACAGGGGAAAAGAAGTTTGCAGCTAGTGTTGCATCTCCTCATTAACAGAGATGATTCTGCAGGAGGTATATGTCTCCCTCCAGCAGCCTAAATTCCCAAAGCCTGGACCATGTTTTCCTCACTACTTGATACCACCTTGCCTCTCCTCAAGAGCTAAGACCACTCCTCTGACAATAATGTTGGTGAATCTGTGAGGCACATTCCCTTTCCTATGTTACTTCCTGCTGAAGGAGGGTAAGTAGAAGAGTCAAAATGAATGGACTGAAATTTTCCTTAGCAGGTTGCTTTATTCATACAGAATAAGAGTTCTGGTCAATGGTCACTCTTTCTGCTTTTTACAGACAAAGGTGTGGAGGATGAAATGAGAAAGGATGACAAAGTAGATTATCTTTCTTCACTGTTAGCTGGAGAACCCAGTTCTGTGCATCCCCATGAGTTATAGGGATGCAGTACTATAGGAAGACTATGCACCAGAAAAGGCAGTATTAACATGAAGTCAAGTATGGTTCATAAAATTTTAGAAGATCTAGCAAAGAAAGTATTTCTCATTTCTATGAAAGAATTCCACACACAGGTGTTCAGATATCATATTTCAGGGAAAATATTATATGATTTACATAATTAGGTACAAAAGTGAAGATATGAGAAACAAGCATTTTAGTATTAGGTGTTTTTTACATAAGAATGTTCTTTGTAAAATTATTGGTATAATATACGTAAAATAAAACATTTTGATGGCTAGAGACTGTGAATGGGGACTGTAAACCTAGTGGGATACATGAATATGAACCATAACTTACAGATAACAATCTTTATGTGTTAATTTATTTTATTGGTCTCATGTTTATATCCTTAACCTTATTCTGTGCTAAATACACCCTGTCTCATTCTTATTCTTATTTTTACTGATGGAATTATTATCTGTTGTAGATATATTTAAAATGATTGTTACTTACAGATGATGAACTGTTGTTAACAAGTGAAAAGGTCTGATATTTAAATATCTGAACCATACTTTGTTTGCTGTAGAGGAAAAAGGTTCATTTAAAATTACAAAGAAAATTCTAAGCTGTTGGCTTCTACTATTTTTTTCATCAGGACAGTAATGGTGTATGAACAAAATTTTGCTTCTAGGCTTGTGAAAAACTTAATGCCATGTAAACCTTTTATCCTGAAATTATGAAAATTATATTTTATCTCAGTCGTTTGGAATTGCATTAAAGCATCTTGTGACATTAAAATCACCATGTTTTCCATCCTAAAGTAACAGTATGAATATGTGGTTGTATTTGTATACATTCCTTAGAGTATCCTTTAGGACTTTTTAGGAAATACAAGATTGCTTCTCATAAATAAATAAATAAATGAATAAATCCTATAACTATCTTTTATTAATTTTGAAGTTCTTGGAAATGTAATTCTGCCCTTGTCTTGATGACATTCATCAAATATTTACCAAATGTGTCCTTCCATATCATTTATTGTGTGACTGATGAAACATTAAAATGTTGTCAGCAGTGGTATATTTATAAGTTTGACTGCAAAATCATTATATTGCCTATAAGTGTATCCATCTTGCACTAAACCATTGCTATGCAGGAGGGGAAAAAAAATAAAGGAGACAAGGTCTCTCCAGTATTTTCTGGACAGGTGTTCTGGTTGCTGAATCATAATTTTCCTTTCACAAGTGCAAGATCAGGGTGGTGGTGGGGATTACTGGATGGCGAGTTTGGTTGCATGATCTGATTACTGACACTTGCTTTAGTACTTAAATAATAAGGGGCAGACAAAGGTATCTCCTTAATAGTAAGTCAAATATCACAATACTTACCATCTGTTTAATGTTAAAGAATATGAAGATTTTCTCATTATTAAGCAGTGTTTTGCTGACTCGGAACTAAAGTTGTTATTTGTGTACCTATTAAGAGGATAAGGAAGGAGAACATGTTAGGGCAGCAGGACAGGTGGTGGGCAATGGCCAGCTGTGGTGATGATCAGATTGAAGCAGGCAGCTGGGTAAGGATAAAAAGAGATGGATGAAAAGAAAGATTCAACAGCAAGAATAAAGTTCCTAGTACTGAAGTCAATTAGTATATAAAGTTATCTCCTGTGGGAAGTGATGGATGTTCTATTTTTTGACTCACTGCACACCAGGAGGGATAGGTATTCATAAACAGACAATAGTAGGAAAAATATCCTGTTCTTACATGCAGAAAGACAAAATAACTCTAAAAAGGCTTTCCAATTTTGTAATTTCCTTGGTACTGTTTACAAGACTTAGAGGCAGATACTGCAGAGCAGTCTGTCTGTCTGAGGTTTTTAATAGGTTGTTTTAATAAGCCTTTCTTGTGATTTGTGTTTCTGATACGAACAGCAATTACCCAGCCAAGTAATGAGACTCTAATGAACATGTCTTTCCTAGATTACTTTAGAAGTTCATCAGAGAAACCTGGTAGTATTGTAATTTTTTTTTTTTTTTTTTTTTTTCTGAGAAGACACATCTGGTTGTTCTACTAAATAATTTCTACGTGACTAATCGAGATCTTTAATAAAAATATATGTTATATAGGTTAAAAAAAAATATTTTTTTCTTCTGCTTAGTCTGATCCAAATCTATATGTTTATATATTTTTTTAAGCACATGTTTCATGTGGAAGTGTATCTCACATGTGTACAGGAGGGGGTTTTGTTTAGTGGATATAAAGCTGCAAGTGAACAGAGGGGTATTCTTTTTGAGATCAAGGAACTCTTTATTATGAAATTTAGCAGCCATGAGCCATAGATCCATTTTATTATTATTATTATTATTATTGTATGTGTCTGTGATTATTTCTATCTCTTTTTGTCTCATCAAACACAGTCTTCAGAACTGTGTGAAAAAAACAACTTCTCTTTGAGTCTTTAAAATGCAGATGTAGCTGTATACTTATAACCCATCTGTGGCTTGCCTGATTGCACTGCTGAGGACAGTTTAGATGGCAGCCTGGGACAGTTGTCTTTTAAGACTGCTCTTTGGTGGAGGAATTGGGGATCACAGGAGATGTACATTCAAAGACCTGAAGTTGAGAAATTTGAACTTGCATCCTAAACCTAAATATTGGAACTTAAATTTGAAAATGACATGAAGTTTGGTGGAAAGGTAAATCATGCTGAGAAGATGGCATGGATATTTTAGTCTAGTTTTTTTGGCAAGCAGTCTTTTTCAAATGGAGAATTTGGCACCTAAATTCAAAGTTGTGGAAGTGTTACGTGCAAAGAGGACTTG
>NW_023305201.1:0-2835 GCF_011077185.1 Oxyura jamaicensis | reverse complement strand
ATCCACAGAGGCTTAGGCTGAATCAATTCAAGCTCTTCTCAGGGTAAGAACTGAGGGAAGATAAGGGCACAGAGTTAAGTACCAGAGCAGAGGACAGAGATGAAAGAAAAAGATTTGGGCAGAGTCTACAGGCAAGAGGGACACGGAGCGGAAGGCAGGTGCTGGGGAGGTGCTGGGAAGGAAGGTGCTGGGGAGAGGCAGTGGCTGAACTGTGCAGTCATGAAACGTGAGGATGAACTGTTTCACTGAGAGAGAAAGCAGGACAAAGCCTGGGAGAGGAGCAGTTTGCAAAGCAGAGGGGAGAGAACAGGAGTCCACCACTAATACTGGCCAAGGCTGGAGGCAGGGAGGAGCAGATCACAGGGATTATAAAGGAGAAGTTGGAGATGACACTGAGCAAATTAATCCAGCAAACTGGATCTACTTGGCAAGAATGTGTTTGCTATCCTTCCTCTCCCCTCTTATTCAGACCTGGAGAAAGGAACAAAAACGTTGTCTGTGGGACATGTTTTTTCTACAGGTTAATTTAGAAAAACGGTTTGGGGAATACTCATGTTTTAAAAATTGATGAACAAATTCTGTTTCTCCTTCTGGAAGAGGTTTCACAAAGGGAACTATGACTGTTTTGCACAGTACCCGACTGTGATGCCTTGTTTCCATGAATGATGCAATAAATGCCTACCCTCAGCACAAGCTTTTCAGCCATGATTCAGTCAGTAATTAAAGCTCTTTAAATGATAGCTGTGTTTAACAACTGGCAAAATGGGATCAGACTGTCCAATTACTGCTGTGACTTTACAACTTTTTAAATAAAATCTTATCTTGGTAAGTATGTGGCATCTATAAAAACAGCTTTATTTTCCTTCAGCGAGACCTGCTTTATAGAGAATAGCTGCCAAGCAGAACAAAAAAGAGCTGTGCCAAAAGCTTGAGGTTTGAGAGAAAAGGAGAGGTGCCAGAGGGGTTTCTGCATGCAGCAGAGCAGAAAGACTGCAACTTGTACAGGCTGTGGTCCTTCCTGAAGAGGCCACCTGCCTCATTACTTCCAGGAGTGAAGTGGCTGTCAGGGTACAGGTGAAGCTCCCTCTCAGTCCCAGCCAGGGCTTACAAGATCCAGAAGCCTCGTTGCACAACTGGCCCCACTGTCTGCACTGCAGACTACTTGAGGTACTGACAAAAGGATACACTAATGGCATTGATTTGTCCAGTCTACTACAACCTTCCCTTATTATTCTACTTTCTATATTTAAACACTTAGAAGTCACAAGCTGTGAAGCAGACTGGGAAGAGATGATGCAGAAAAGAAGCCAAGGATGCAGACAGGTACCAACCCATTCAGACTGCACAAGAAGCTTGATACCAGCTCCCTTTGGGATGGCATCTCCCAGAGCCACTTTTTCATCTTGATCTCTGGCAAAAGCAGCACTGGAAGGGGGTCTCTGAGTGAGGCATCCTTTTGAACAGAACTGGGACAGGGTACTCCACTGTTCATTTTGTGTCTCTTCAGTGGATCTGCTTTAGAACAAGTTCTGAACCCATACACAACCTTATGAGAGTGGTTCAATAGCTACACATGAGTTAAATAACTACACATTGAAAGATCAGTTTCAGAAGCAACATGGAGAGTTAAAGGCAGCCTGTCCTTTACTGGGCTAGAGACCATCTGTAAAGTTTCAACCAGACCAGAAATGCATGAATTTTGTTATGTTGAACCCTGAGGGCATTGTAGTTCTCAGCTCATTGACTGATATTCCCAATACTACTCCTCACTGACAGTATGGCAATTTAATATCTGCCACGAATGCACAGCAGCAGGCTGGAAGGCAAGAGTCAACACCAAAGCTTGTGATGTTAGCCTCTGTCCCCAAGTGGATTATTTCTTTGTTCACTCCAGTCTCCACTAAGATGGGGCCCAGCTATAAATTAGATCCTTATTTTTTTTCCAACTCAAGCACACCAGGGAACAACATGCTGAATTTCCTTGGGACAGGATTTCTGTTGCCGTTTCACCCTTACCAGAGTTGCTTGCTGTAAGTGACCATCATTCAAGTGACTGAGGTTTCAGAAAATGTTATTAACAAGCAGGAATTAATACAGTAGCACAGGAGAAGTAATTTGGTGCTTGGAAGTGGACACATGATTGGTGTCTCTGTGCAGAATCCCTGTCCTCAGCTAGAGACTGCAAAAGCCAGAGATATGAAATCCTCTCCTGCCATCAGGTAAAATCTTAGGATGTTTGTACATGGAGAAGTCCAGTGATGGAGTGATGAGCAACAGGTAGGGATTGGGCCCACTCCCTCACAGCCTGGTTATGTCTCCGTACGTCACACTCCAGTGCTGGGTACCACTGGGTTCCCTTTTAGCAATCCTCTCAGCAAGCCCCTCAGCTTAAGCAAGACCTGCAACAGCCTCTTGCAAAATTCAAGGATAATCCTGGTCAACCCCTAGTGTGGCATTTGCCTCAAAAGATATTTGGATAATGCCCTCATTAAAAGGCTTTAAATTTTGGTTAGCCCTGAAGTAGTCAGGCAGTTGGACAAGAAGATCTTTGAAGCTCCCTTCCAACAGAACTATTCTATTCTATTCCAGTATAGATGAAAAAAATATTTTATTTCCTGATATCTCTTCCTCATTATCCAAATATGCTTTGTATACTTATCGCTGAATTTGACAGGTATTATAAGATTATACCATACAAAAGGGTGATATAAAACTTAATTGTATATCTGCAGAGTGCTTTGAGCTTAAAAGGAGATATGGTATTGTGATGGTTTCGCTCGGGTGGGTGACCGAGCTCCACCACAACCGCTCTCTCACTCCCCCTCCTCAAAGAGG
>NW_023305200.1:0-4324 GCF_011077185.1 Oxyura jamaicensis | reverse complement strand
GGATGGGGGAGAGAAACGGGAAAGTGAAGCCTGTGAGTTGAGATAAAATGTCACTCCTATCCTCAGCCAACAGAGCAGGCAGAACAAGAGTCTCTGTGTAGAAGATGATGTGTTCTTCCCTCCTCCTCTTGCATGACCCTGATTCTGACCTCAGTTATAATAATACAGATCTGCCCTGTGATGATTTTGGATTCACATAATAGCACATAAAAACATATTTGTTAATAAAAGTATATGTGTGATTCACAGTGATGAAAAATATGCTCTGTTGCTATTATTGCCACTGTCCTTTTCCTCTTTTCTTCTCTTTTCTGTACTGTCTCTCTCCTCTTTTTTCTCAGTCTAGTTCTGATTTACATCATTGCAATTACATGTTGTCTCCCAGCTACTAATAATTCCAATAACCTCTCTAACAATTCAACAAAAATTATTAGTCACAAAATGCTGCTCAACACAAAGGGAAATATACTTTCTTTTAAGGATTTTTTTGAAAAGTTGTTTTTAGAAGGTTATCTTGGTAATGACACCTTTGCCTCATCCCCTGAGGAAACTAACAAAAGGAGGAAGAAGAAGAAGAAGAAGAAGAAGAAAAGAAGAAGAAGACAAATGCCTATACAATAGAAGAATGAAAATACAAAAAGGAAATCCAATGCTGTGTATTAACTCACAAAGAGAAACAGTGAGTAAAGTGCTGGGTTTATCATTGACTGGAATGAAAAAATATTACCCAATAAATCTATCCCTTCCATTGATGCAGCACTTTTCATAGCCCTGTACCAGAAATTAATCTGGACCTACAAAATTACTTACATAAAAGGAACACTAACAGGAAAACCAACAAGCCACTTCAGGATGGAATAGTTTCTTTCTTTTATATCTACATAAATGCCAAGATTAAACTTTTCCCATCATATTTACACTTGGCATTTGTTGTAGGTAGTAGCACTTTTTACCTTTCCATTCTGCGAATAACAGATTGTAATGATGGGTGAGGTGTCCTAAAAACACCTGAAAAAAGAAGACTTTTTAAGAAGTCTGATCCTTTAAACAAGTATGAAGCACTTTGCAAATTTGGTGCACAATGCCATAATAAATTGATCTGTCTACAGGATCACAGAATCATAGAATCATTTAGGTTAGAAAAGACCCATAAGATCGTCAAATCCAGTTCTGTCAAAACCTCTTCTGGTCATTTCAGATGTTTTGCTCAAAATGCCTTAGAAGCTTGCTTCACAGCTCTGTGTGACGATATTTTGTCATGTTGGAGTCCAACAAACTGAGTATCCTCTCTCTAATATTGACAATTGGTGGATGACAAGGTAAACATATAGTGGCATTTTGTCAGTACACTCCTCCAGCTTCCAATACTAACTGCAACTTGCAGTGCAGAGATTTCTAATATAAGAGGTTGCCTTTTTGTGCATTAGCTTTGATGGCTTATTCTTTTGTGAAGGGCCTTTTCTGAACCTATACAGATATTTCAACTCCAAATGATCCTGCAGCATGGAGTTCCACAGCTCAGCAAGCTTTTAGTTTTTACAATCAAAATACCCTTCATTTATTAGACTTGTTTGCCTTATACTGGTTTAATTTGATGTTCTCTGGTTTTTGTTTCAAAATGGTTCATCAGATGAGCATAAGGCTTGTCATGGTTTTGCTGGGATGGCGTTAATTTTCTTCATAGAGACTCGTATGATGCTGTGTGTTGGATTTTTTGATGAACATAGTGGTGATATTTGTTAGTTGTTGCAAAGCAGTACCATGGATATTTCAGCTCCTCATGCTGCCTTGACAGTGAGGAGGCTGAGGGTGTACGAGGAACTGGGAGGGGACATAGCCAGGACAGCTGGCCCAAACTGGCCAAAGGGATATTCCATAGCACATGATGACATGCGCATCAATAAAAGGTGAGGTAATTGAGGAGGAAGGAGGGGGCATTCGGAGTAATAGTGTTTGACCCCCAAAGACTGTTATGCATGGTGATTCCTGCTTTCCTGGAAGTGGCTGAACACCTGCTTGCCAATACAAAACAAAACAAAACAAAACAGCAAATAATTCCTTGTTTTGCTTTGCTTGCATGCACAGCTTTCACTTTACCTATTAAACTGTCTTTAGTTCAGCCAATGAGTTCTCTCATTTTTACCTTTCTGATTTTCTCCCCCATCCCACCCAGGGAGAATGAGAAAGCGGCTGTGTTGTGCTCAGTTGTTAGGGTTAAGCCACAACACTGTAGAGCATAAAGTCTGGAAATTGTGTTTACCTCCATATCCTTTGGATCGGGTTTATTCTAATTTCCTCAATAGTATCTCAGATTTAGGAGAGAACTCAGTACTTACCATTTGTTGTTTGTAAGACTGACTCTTCAGAGAGGCAGACACTAGCCGAGGAATAGCACCATGCTTAAACAAGTGAAAACTGGGGGCAGATCAGCTGCAGTAAACATGAGACAATGGAGTTTAGGACCCTGAGAGGAAGTAACAAGGAATAAGCAGAAGGATCACAAGCCTAGACTTGAGGTAGGCAGACTTTAATCTGTTCAGGGACCTACTTGGAAGAATTTCATAGGGTATAGCTCTGGAGTGAAGATGAGTCCAGGAGACCTGGTTGATTTTCAAGGGTCACCTCTTCCAAGATCTAGCATGGTCCATCCCAGCTAGCAGGAAATCAATCAAAGGTGGCGGGGCACCTGCATGGATATCAGAGGCTTCTGACAAAACTCAGATATGGAAAGCAAGTGTACAACTTGTGCATGCAGGGTCAGGCAGCCTGTGAAGAACATAGAGAGTATGCATCAGAATGAAACCACTCTCAAATAATATCTGAAGGGTCATGGTGTCTGGGGGAGGTTCCTGAGGAAGCCACTCTTATCTTCATCACTCCTATCTTCAGGAAGAGTTACCAGGAGGATTCAGGGAGGTGCAAGCTGGTCAGCCTCACGTCTGTTCTTGGGGAGCAAATAATCCCAAAAACAGTCACGTGAAGGACAATAAGTTGACTGGACGTAGTCAGCATGGATTTACAAAGGAGAAATCATGCCTGACAAACGTAATAATCTCCTGTGATTTTAAAAAAATAAAATAAAAATTTTGCTTGGTGGATGAGGAGAGAGCTGTGGATGTTGTTTATCTTGACTTTAGCAATATTTTTGACACTGTCTCACATAACATCCTCATTGATAAACTGAAGAAGTATGAGCTGCTTAAAGAGACAATGAAGTTTCTGAAAACTGGCTAAACTGCTGCTCTTAAAGTATTTGTGATCAGTGAAGTCCATGGAGGCCAGTTGGTAGTGGACTATACCACTATACCCATCAATAATGGAGTCAGTACTGCTTAAAATCTCATTTAATTGAATGATGGGACAGTGCACCCTCAGAAAGTTTGCCCATGATAGAAAACTCGGAGAGTGGCTGAGACAACATATAGGTGTCCTGCCATTCAGTGGGACTTTAACAGGCTGGAGAAATAGGCTGACAGCAATCTTATGAAGTTCAGAAAGGTGAAGAGCAAAGTCCTGCACCTGGGAAGGAACAGCTTCATGTAGCAGTAAAGGCTGAAGATCAATTGGTTGCAAAGCATCTTTGCAGAGAAGGACTTGGGGGTCTTTGTATATATCAAGTTGAACATGAGCTGGCTATGTGCCTTTCAGCAAACACCAAGAGCATGCAGGAATGCATTAGGAAAAATATCACAAGCAGATTGGGGGGAAATGATCCTTCCTATCTACTCAAAACTGATCTTCTTGGGTACTGGGTCCAGTTCTGGTCTCCCCAGTACAAGAAAGATATGTACATACCAGACCAAGTCCTGCAAATAGTCACAGAGAAGATGAAGGGACTAGAGCATCTGTTATACCAAGAAATGCTGAGAGAACTGGGTTTGTTCAGCCTGGAGAAGAGAAGGCTTAAGGGGATCTAATTTAAGTGTATCAATATCTTAGGGGAAATACAGGAAACTCCATTAAAAAAAAAAAAAAAAAAAAAAAAAAGAAGGAGAAGGAGAATAAATTTTAATGGTGAGGGTGGTTTAACTTTGCAACAAGTTGCCCAGAGAAATCATGGAGTCTCCATCCATGGACATACTCAAACCCCCTCTGGACACAACTATGAGAAATTAGCTGGGGTGACCCTGGTTTGAGCAGATGGGTTGGACTGGGCAGTCTCCAGAGGTCCCTCCCAACCTCAGAAATGCTGTGATTTTGTGAAGCTTCCAAGTGAGTAGGGGTTTATGCTACCAATTTATTTTCTATCTCAGGCATAAGTTAAGGGGCTGGGCAGGTGTCCTGGTTTCAGTTAGGACAGTTATTTTTCCTCCTAGTAGCTGGT
>NW_023305199.1:0-2078 GCF_011077185.1 Oxyura jamaicensis | reverse complement strand
CCAGCTCCCAGCTAGTAGTTATCACTCCTGAAGCTCTGGCAACATCCTTGGGAAAGCTTCTTAAATAAGCCCAAGCTCGAGAGCTGGTGCCGACGCTCAAAACGCAACGCAGGCAACAGGCTCCCTCTTCCTCGCTCCTGGCAAGGATTTCCAACATACCCCTCGGGCTCCCGCTGTCCTCGCCCGCTCCGCTCGGCGCTCCGGACACTCGCGGGCTCGGCGGCACCCCGCCTGCAGCGGGGCTGGGCTGGGGCTGCGGTGAAGGCAGGCTGCCTGGCAGAGCCGGCGCTGGCGTCAAGGGGGCCCTCTAGGTGGGTTCTCCCGGCACAGCGCCGTCCTGCGCGGCTCTTCCCACCCACGCACGGAGCGGGGAAGGATGGGGCCGTTCGGGGAGCAGAGCATCGGAGCCTTCCTTAAAGCCACCTCTTTCCCTCGGTGGCTGCAAGCGACGGGATTGCAGCAATCGAGGGCAGAAAGCAGCGGGCAGTGATGCACGGAGAAAACAGGCTTCCCTGCGCTGATCCCTGCTGACATTCAAGATATCAAGAAAGGCTTTTATACTTCATGTGCACAGGCCACATACAGTTCACTTGCCTTTTTTTTTTTTTTTTTTTTTTTTTTTTTTTTTTTTTTTAACAAGGTTTACACTGCTTTTTAAACTTCGAATGACCTCCTGCCCTTTTGGACAGGAAATCCTGCAGTTTGGAAGCCAGCTGCAACTTCAATGACATTAAAAGCTGTGATAAAAGTGTGTATTTGATTAGGGTGTGGGTGGACTTGCGAGTAACATGATAAGATACTGCACTGCACATTTTCATAGATCCTATTTCCTTAAGCCCAGTCCTTTTGCTGCCATGGCCCTGTTCTACAGTTCCCCAAATTAGTCCTATTAAAGTTAATGCTGTTCTGGAGAGAGAATAAAATATTAAACTACTTGAATGTGATAATGTATTGGCAGTAAAGTGCTATTTCTTTTAATTCAGCAACAAAAAGTGAGCTTGTACTGCTGTATACTGCAGGCATCTGTACTTTGAAGAGTTAGAGCACCAAAATACAACTGATTTCAGAATTTAAAAGGATTCCAGCAACATTTATGTCCTGATACTCCATGCAGAAGGTTGGGTTTTCATTTTTTCATTTAAATATAGCCGTGACAGAAAACAGATACAGTGAATTACAAGTAGTGAGAATGAAAATTAGCCATTTTAAACTAAGAGCTTAAAAACAAAGTCTATAACCATGTTCAGAAAGGACATTTGGTATAACTTTTTAAAAGACCATGTAAACTCTTCATACTTCATGCAAAAAGCACCACCACCACCACCCCAATCCCAAATTGGCATTAGGAATTTATACCAAAAGCATTTGAAAAGAGTATAAACAAAACTGTGAAAACTGAAAGGTTGTGTGATTATCTACATAAAACAACAACAACAACAACAAAACATTACCTCTAACTAATCCAGTTGTCTGTGGCTTTCTCTAGGCTAGAACCTCTTATTATGAAATATTAAATATGCCAAATGCTACGCAAATCTGCACTGTCATTATTATTTCATATTGTACTTGCCTAACTGCATATTGTCTGATCATTCTTAGGTGCTGACATTTTCCACACTAGACTTACTTTATGCATTGTACTATCTTGAGAAAGAGCTTAATACCAACCTCCACTACACACATTTGAAATTCATAAAGACTGCATCTTTGTATTCTGCATCTTTGTCATGAGGAAACCAATATATTTGGTTTTCTCTAGTATCAAGTTCAGCACAAACCATATCCACTGTCTCAACTAATTTCATTCAGAAGCAGAGTTGCAGAAAGAGGGTGAGCGTATGTAAAATTACTATATAGCCTTGCACAGCAGTTAGAGGATTCACCAATCAAGTAGAACACAGGACATATGGGCCTTGCAGAGCAAGGGTAAGTTCAAACCAGGGACCTAAATCAGTAAAGCAAGAAAGCAAGAAAGCAAGAAAAAGAATACAAGAAAAAGAAGGCAAGAAAGAAAGAAGGCAAGAAAGAAAGAAGGCAAGAAGGCAAGAAGGCAAGAAAGAAAGAAAGAAAGAAAGAAA
>NW_023305198.1:0-3278 GCF_011077185.1 Oxyura jamaicensis | reverse complement strand
TTTAAAAGTTTTTATTTTTTTTTTTTTTTTTAAAAAAAAACGTTTTTTTTTTTTTTTTTTTTTTTTTTTTTTTTTTTTTCAGATGTATTCTGTCATTTGCAGCATATCTGAAACATACTGTAAGAGAGTATTCTCAGCCATAGTGTGCAGAACTCTATACGTTTTGTGAAACAGGATAAAGACAAGATAAAATACTGAAGTATCTAAGAGCAATCAAACTGGTATACCAAGAGTACATCTAATCTAGTATTCTTGGCCCAGTTAGTAGAAGACATGCAGGAAAAAGCACATACAAGTATTTCACTTGGTAGCTTTGGCACCCGATGACTATTTTCAGCCCAGGGATATTCTGAGGTTAGCTTGGACCACAATCTTGGTCCCATGCAGTTTGTGTGTACAGTATATCCTTTATAATGCTGATTTTTTTTTTTTTTCTTCAGTTAGTGTCTTGGAGCGTCCTTTTCATTTGTTCAGGAACACTAATTTCTGTTTCAGTCTGTACTAGATTGTTGAGGAATGGGGTCTCCTTTGTCTGGGCTGACTCAGCTACCAGCACAGACTGCATGTTTGACCTTTGGGGTGAATGCAGGTGGCCACACTGTCCTTCTGGCCAGAAGTGCACTGTCCCTCTGGCCAGTGGTGCACTGACCTTGTGGCTTCCCAAACCCTCTGTTATTTGGACACTACTGCAATGCTGCTCTGGAATTCATGGGTTCTGACAAGATGAGGTTACATATTTTATGCAAGGAAATGACTTCGTCTTCTTAAATTATAACTTACTCTATCTGCCTGTTTTCTCCTCAGCTGTTGATGAGACAATCACTGGCTGACCATCATTTTGCTATCTTGCTAATGCTACCAGCTCTCTCTCCATGCAGTTTTACAATAAGTATACTTTTGTGTGATTTCCTATAAGGCACCCTATTGACAATTCTGAGTCACAGAAGACATTGACAATACCATCATTTGCAGGGATGAGGAAGGGCAATATGTTAAGAACCAGAGGCTGATGATAAAGAGCAAAAGTAAAACGCATGACAACTGTCCATTCTTGTGCCTGAAAAGCACTCCAGGACACGGCATAAGCTCTACATTTTTAGAACTTTCTTCTGGTAACTCTGTGCTTGCTGTACTCTGAAGGACTTACCAGAGGTGCAGGGGTGCAACTACCTGAGTTCAGGTCCTCGCAACCACATTAGCAATATATCATATGCACTCCTGGAATGCACTTTCCAGTATGTTTGCATTTGAAAGGTGCATTGAAAAGGCAAGCGAAATTTGTGTGGAATCAAAACTGCATCACGAAGAAAATGAAATCACTCTAAGTGATGATAATAAGAGATTTGCCTCAACAATGCACTGCTGCAATGAAATACATTGCTATAGTAGTCCTATCTTTAGTCAGTTTAGAAACCTGACATGTTAATCAGTATTTAAAGTCTGTTACAGTGTGGTTACATTAAGTTTGTAATAGACCAGCATCATACACAGAAATAACAGTAATGATTTTTATAATGACATTAAGATCAATCCCTACTCAGTTTTACCCATCTTGTGAGTTAAAACAACCCAATAAACAATGCATTCATCATTCCTCAGTATCTGTTATAACAAATGCAAAAATATTGAGTCAATGTATGTTAAACCAAACTATATCTTAAATAAACAAACACGGATTTATTTGGTTGCAAGGTGAAATCTGGGATTACACCAGCTACTGAGAATTTACTTTTCTTTATGAAAATGTGTTTGTCTTGTTTAAACAAAGTTAGGATAGTCATTTAAACATTTTATTTTAAAATAATTTTGTTTCAGACTGCTAATGTCAAAGCAAGATGCCAAAACGATGGCCTTGTAAATGTGGCAATGCCAGAACTTCTGAGTCTAAGCACTGTGTTTTGTACAGAAATCAGGGAAGGTGTCCAGCTGTCTGGCCTCACATGAGGCTTTAGGATTTCTTCCTGATGGCCTAAAAGGCCATGGCAGTAAAATCTGTGGGTTGGATGGAATTATCCCCTTGATCTGTTTTGATTAAATCAATCCACCCCTGGCAGTGACAAAGAATAAAGTAATTAATTGTTCACCTGGAGCTGGTTAGGAATTGTCACTTCCTGCATTCTGGTGTCTTGTGGGATTAGATTAAGAAGGCCTTACCTTCACCATACTCTGGCTGGACTTTGTAAATACTATGAAGACAAAACCAAAACAAAACAACACAAAAACCAGCTGAAATAGGATTATTTATGTATTTATTTAATTAATTATTTATTGACAATGCAACACACAGTACACTTTGTGAGAACTGTATTACCTACATTATGAGCACATAATTTTACATTTTTGCAGATGAATTAATAAATGTAATGGGGGACATCTTTAATACAACTACCCACTCACAAAAACTTATGCCCACTAGATCTTAATTTATATTCAGCATTCAGATATAAACCTATTATTTGTTGATGTCAAATGCTTCATTACTACATTGGCCTAAAGAAGACCTATATAAGGTCCTTGGTAGGTATGGTATTTGTAAACAACAACCTGTGTTTGTGATTTAATGCCTTATATATGGATTCAGTTGGCCAAACACATACAATGTTATGGAAAAAAAAATGCAGTGGGAGTTGCAGTATACAATCAGGGACATTGTGAACTACTTTGGCATAAATATACTCAGTTTTGCATGACACTATTTTACCCCATTGCAATGAGCCAGAGAAAACATTTATTCAAGCCTCTTATGTATAATTTAATTCCTTTCTTAATTTATATGCTGAAATCTGTCAAACTCAAAACCTGTTACATACTAAAGCTCACAAACTGTTGCTATTTTGTGATATACTTCTGGGTTTCAGTAGTATCTAACATTACAACTATGTCAAAAGACTCCCAGGTGCATGGCCCCTTCCATGTGGGCGGGGTCTCATTTACCTGTCTATAAGAGTCTTGAGTTCATTTTCACTGTCCTGTGATACCTCTGATCAGTTGGACTATGACACCCTTTTAAATTATTTTCTCTATGACAGGTTTTTTCCACAGTGAAGAGCCAGACTTATTTATATTTTTTTTCTGACATCCCCAGGGATGTCCCCTGTCCCCGGGGATGTCCCCCCCGTCCCCCTGTAATTTAATGCATTACTTTACTTAAAGAGGAATATAAATTATTTTTTTTCACCCCAAACTGAGAAATTTTAAAATACTAAATGATACAATGTTGGGGGGAGCCTTCCTTCCTTCCTTCCTTCCTTCCTTCCTTCCTTCCTTCCTTCCTTCCA
>NW_023305197.1:0-6086 GCF_011077185.1 Oxyura jamaicensis | reverse complement strand
CCTCCCTTCCTCCCTTCCTCCCTTCCTCCCTTCCTCCCTTCCTCCCTTCCTCCCTTCCTCCCTTCCTTCCTTCCTTCCTTCCTTCCTTCCTTCCTTCCTTCCTTCCTTCCTTCCTTCCTTCCTTCCTTCCTTCCTTCCTTCCTTCCTTCCTTCCTTCCTTCCTTCCTTCCTTCCTTCCTTCCTTCCTTCCTTCCTTCCTTCCTTCCTTCCTTCCTTCCTTCCTTCCTTCCTTGTGGTGAACACAAGTCACATTTTAACTACAGTTTTGGTAGTATCAGTTCATTTCCTACCTTGCAAACTGTGACTAGACATCTTGGAGAAAAACATAGTGAATGCATTTTATTTATTTTACTAATTCATATTGTGAACTTACACTGTCATCAAAATACTGCAAACAAATTGCAATGCAGTTTTGAATTTAGGATGGTCTTTGAAAACAAATTCCGTCCCAGAACTCACATTTTTCTTAACATTGACCAGGAAAGAAACACTAGGTCTTTTGCAACAGAAATAAAAAGATTTATTGTTTTTAAAAGTGTAATTAGTTACTATAAAAATATCTGGAAAGGAGCTTGCGGTAATGGAACCATTAAATTTCCGGAAACAATTCTGATAATTGGCACACGTGTTAAATACCTTGTGGAACCACATCTTTGATGTTATTGCTGAATTTGGCTGGATTTCACGAGCATGTTTTATCATGACAAAATATTCAGAGATTTAATAAATTTATGGCAAGTTTGCCCAATCCATTATGTTGCCTGACTGATAAAAAGGTTTCTTTCTGCATTTGGTATTTAATGCCCAATTGTAGAAGAGGGAGAAGTGTAGAGAATGCAACCGAATGTTTTCTTTTACTCTGAGTGATGGTATAAGTGTACATATATACATATATTTCTGTATATATTTCTGTATGCATATTACATTGAATTGCTATGAGATTTTGGGCATAAATTTTTTGAGATGTCATGTTACCTACCACAGGTAGATTACTGGCCTCATCTACTGTAATGTTTTCTTTGTTTTATTATTGCACTTATTATCAGACCATGAAGAAAATCAGTTTCCTGATGGATGGCAAGATTACTTTTTAACTGATAGGATCCACATTTACTTCTCTTGCAATGAGAAGAGATTTACTCCAATTTTCATGCAACTAATGAAAACCCAGTAGCGTTAACTTCCACTCAGCTTAGTTTTCTTTTGTTATTATTTGTACAATTTTGAGAGGGGATAGTGAGGGAATAGGTATTGGTGGGAAAATCACATCTTTACATGATGTGATTGATTTTATAGGTCCCTGCAATCATGACAAAATATGTTAGTATTTGATATTTAATGGGATTTGCACTCTACTTTGAAACTCTTCTTATCATCATGTTTACACTGTTAAGCTTTTTCTGGACAGAAGACAACAGAAAGGTGTGACTTCAGCTGTCATATTGTCATTATAGTTAACTTCAATGTGAGAAAGACAGATGCATTTAGAAAACTGAAGTAAGTTTGAAGTCAAAACAATAAGGATTTTAGGGACAGATCGAAGCTTGCTATAAAGTTACAAAGGGCAGAATGACAAATCCATCTAGGAAAATGATGCTCTTTTATTTATTTTTATTTTTATTTCTCTTTAGCTTAAATAGGCATCCAAACAACTACTAGAATATGAATGTTTAACTTATGTTTTACATTCTCAGTCTTTTCTCCATTTAGTGTGTCAGCTGCAATACTTGATTAAAATAATGCATGTAGAAGATGGTGTGAGTACCTAATAGTTTCAAGATGTTTGCTTGTCAGGCTGGTCTGCTTGCTCTTCTCTGTGAGGACAGTTTGGAATGGTGAAGCTGACAAATTTAATTTGTCCCTACCCTACAGGTTTTGAAAGGACCGTTCTGGCATCAAAGAGTCACTAGATTCATCAAAATTTCCCTATTAATAGGCATCTGATCAAACACAGATGAGAAAAATGTGTCCCAGTTTCTATTTGCAAGTCAGTTTTTGGAAAGCAATAAAGTATATGTGTAATATTAAATGCTTTTTGTGAATCAGTAACCTCTGTATTCTGCTTGGTAAGTGACTTTGAGCAAGACTGCCCTCCTTTCATAAATTATGTGTTTGGTAGCAAAAAGATGGGGCAGCGATAACACAGATGGATGAAATAGCCTCTAACAGAAATGAGCTTCGAAAAGAGTTACCTACATTCCTACCTGGAACTCCTATGCTTGATCATTTTTTGTCTCCATTAATAGATTTTGAAGAAAGTGCAATATTTCAGATGTTGCTATCTAGGTAACTGCAAGCAGTTGTCTGCCCTTTAGCAGCAATCATTGTTGACTGTATCTGACTAAACATACAATGAAACTGTTTCATTTTAGAAATGGCTTGATGTACGGCAATCCATATTTTGTGTTGACCACTGATGTATACTCAACATGTAAATAATAAATACAAGTAGAAATCAGTTGCAAGGACCTAAAGTAGCAATGTTTTGTAAGAGACTGTCATATCTTAGAAACAAGTTAAAAATTCAATTAAAAAGTAAATTTGAAAATTAGAAAGTACCTATCTAGAATATCAGGGTTAGTTTTATGTTAAAAATTAAGAGTTTCCTCCTTTGCTTCAGCTAGTATTCATTTATGTGTCTCATTTGACTCTCAATTTTTAAATAAACTGTAATCTTTTCCAAGAGGACTATAAGTTTTATTATAACTATTCTATGAGCTGAGTATATTAATCAAAGGTTACTTTAAATAGGAATGTATGTTTCAAATGGATAAAGATTACTTTGAACCATGTGGAAAAAAGTTGTTCTGAGAGAATATACAGATTTACTTGTCATAGTTTTACCTGTGGAAAAGGCAGTTCATGACACACGTTCCTTAAGGCAGTTCATGACACACGTCCCTTTTATTCTCTGAGACCATCTTGTTTTTGTGATGTTTCATGAATTTATACTGGTCTAGATAACATCCTATAAAATCAAGCACCTTCAATTTCCTTACTCATTTCAACAATAATTCACCTCTTGGTCACCCGAGAGGTGTCTATGTTTTCTGGTATTCTTTCATTTAAGTGCACATAGAGTGTATCAGAGCTTGCATAAAAGAGATGTGATGCTTGTTTGGAGGTTGGGGGGACACAGCTGAAAGTGTCTGTGACCTTGTTAAGTCACACCATCATGACTAAAAGCTTAGGGACACACACAGCACTGTCTGCTTTTAATATTCTTTATTGTAATGCCTTTTTTTTTTTTTTTTTTTTTTTTTTCTTTTTAAATGTTTAGTCACACTTCTTCATAGCTCACCACACACCAAGGACATGATACTTTCTCTGCCTTAAACTGAAGAGATGTGATCCTATGTAAAACTGGCTGTATAGCTAATAAATATCAAAAAAAAAAAAAAAAAGAACTTTTTTTCTTTACTTTTTTCTTTTTTGAGCAGCAAACGATGACAAGAATGAAATTAGATTGCACAGATTAGAAGTATAATATAGGTGATGTTGAGCCTGTGCATTGTTTGAAGCTTGAGCAAAGAAGGGAAGTAAGAACATACATGAAGTTCCCAAAGGTCAATGTCCTTGTTTTCTATTTATTTTCACTTCTCCTACAAAGATAGGCTTAGAGAGCTGGGGCTGTTCAGTTTACAGAAGAGAAGGCTCTGGGGTTACCTTGTTGCAGGTTTTCAGTACTTGAAGGGGGCTTATAAAAAAGATGGTGGGCCACTCTTAGCTCAAACAGGTAATGTCAGAGCAAGGGGGAATGGTTTTAAACTAAAAGAGGGGGGATTTAGATTAGAGGTTAGGAGGAAATTTTTCACTCAGAGGGTGGCGAGGCACTGGCATTGGTTGCCCAGGGAGGTTGTGGATGCCCCATCCCTGGAGGTGTTCAACGCCAGGTTGAATGGGGTCTTGAGCAACGTGATCTAGTAGTTGGCATCCCTGCCTGTGGCAGGGGGGTTGGAACTAAATGCTCTTTGATGTCACTTCCAGCCTGAGACATCCTATGATTCTATGACTTTATGATCTGCTGCCCTGCTTCTATTCTTTTATTTTTTATTTTTAAAGACAAGACATTGCACATCATCCTTTTCACCCCACAACTACAGTGGTGAGCAGTACACGTTACGAAATACTATGCAGCTTATCCAAGCAAGAAACTTTGACTCAGGACATTGAGTTGACCTTAAATTAAACCAGGGATGCTAATGGATCTTAATCATGACCAGCACACCAATTTAAAATAAGCAAATGATATCTTTTCCTTTTTAGTAGATGGAGAAACTGAGGCTTATACAGCAAGTGCTGTGCCCAGATTAAGTGGGTGGCAGAGAATGGAATTCAACAGCAACTGGAGTTCCTTTTTTCTAGTGCTCTGCACTGAAACATTTAGACACATATCCAGATGTGATCCGACTGTGTTTGATATAAGCACCTAAGTAACCTACCTCACATAGCAGAACTGACCCTGACCTCTTTCAGGTGCTGCTCTTTGAATTTATTAGAATCTCACAGGAGATTTAACTTGAGTTAGGCTCTAAATATAGGAGATAAGAACCAGAGGAAAGGGTTCTGCTCATTCAGGTGGTCCTTAACACTTGAATGACAAACTCTTATGCTCCCATTGCATCATTAGCCCTGGAAGCCTCGTGCAGAAGTCGAAGTGCAAGAGCTAATGTGCCTGTTAACAACAGGGGCAGAGCAGGTCTTCTTGTGTTCTGTGGGCAGGGAGATGAGGCTTCCTTCTCTATAATTTGAGTGTGAAATAGAGCTGCTGGAGATCGGCAGCATTGGCTGTCAGCGAGACAGCTGCTTTTTCTCTTGTCAGACCAGCTTCCTCGCGGGCACTACAGTGGGAGAATAACCTGACAGCTAATTATGCTGTGTGAGTTCCTACATGTTTGTTAGTGACAGATGAGCTAGAACGCTTCTTTTTACTGACCTGTATGGTCCGATGCACAGGTTGTCACTCTACACCTTTTTGTTTTCTTTTTTTTTCATAGTTAAATTGAAAATCCAAGAAGAGTTATGCCTGGTCTTCCTGCTGTTTTACACGGGCATAATTTTACTGATGCCAAAGAGATTTCATTGTGGGTGCATTTTGATGCAGTATATACTCTAATTTATGCTCCAGAGCTGGCATGGGGTTTGATTGATTTTGTACAAGTGTTAACAGCAAGTTTCCCCCTCCTCTCTGCTACCTTTCAGCACACATCAATAAAATAATATTGCTGCTAAGTCTGACATTAAAAAGTTCAGGGCATGCTAATCTGATTATAGAGCAGTGGAAATTTCTGTTTGATTACTGAAAAGCTAATGATCAAATCTGAGGTGGAAACCAAGAGGTGAGTGGTTTAAGATCATGAAGATTAAGAAGGTCAGTGGCAAATCTGGAAATGGATCCACAAAGAAGGTATGCTATAACATGATATTGCACAGCTCATTTAAATGTGTCTGTAAGGCTTTTGGGTATTTCTATCTCTCTGCATGGCAGAGAGATACTCTTGAATTTTACTTGTTCTTTCCCTCATTAGAAAAAGAAAAAGCTAAATAATGTTGCATTCATGCTTCAAGCTAACGATCTCCTTCCGATCCAGCTCCAGATATGTGCATTTCAGGTGGGTTAAGTCACTGCTATGTGGACTGCTTTCCTTTAGCTTTTTGAATGGTCCAGGAATAGCTGTGTAAAATGCTGGACTGACAAGTTGAGAGATGAGAGTCTTAAAGCATGCAAAATAAATCTGCAAATGCTTCAGAAGTAGCAAATCTTCTTGTTATGCTGTGAGTTTAGTCAATGTTTTACAAAAAACTTTGAAGGCTCTAAAAGCCCTAGCTGAACAAAGCCATAAGACACACAAATTATTTCAGCAGAAACTGATTCTATATTTAAATGCTCTATGAAATAGTGATATTTTCTGGTCCAGAGCAGTCAGTACTGACTACTTTTAAGGTTTCCTTATCCTCAGAAAGCCAAAATTGATCCTTAATGCTTGCAGACTTTTGTTTGCAGACTGAAACTTCACGTGAAGACTTACCTTCTAGCATGACTGAGGGAGCATCTTGGAGAAACCTAACTTTTTCTTTAGTGAAAC
>NW_023305196.1:0-4906 GCF_011077185.1 Oxyura jamaicensis | reverse complement strand
ATTAAAAGGAGCATGGCCAGAAGGTCAAAGGAGCTGATCCTCCCCCACTAGTCTGCCCTGGTCAGGCCTCTTCCTAGATGATTCTGTGATTCTGTGAAAATGGCAGTTTAACAGGTAATATATGGAGAAGATGCATTTTTACAAACATGGTAAAGTATACAGAGCACAGGCATGAGGACCCACTGAAGGAACATTGTTATCTTTCACTGAATTTTTATGTTTTTAAGCATCAACACTGTATTAATCATAGGAAAGAGTACAGGTTGCAGATCAGGTCTGCTGGCTCCTCTCTGATGAATTCACATAACGGATGTTCTTTTCATCAAAGTAATTCTGAAGGTGACAAATATTACAGATGCTGAATTTATGTCAATGCTTGCTTCCTGATTATTAACTCATCAATCTTGTGAGAAATAAAAGGACCAAACAGTGAGGCAAGTGGGCTTTTCTTACCCTGTCAGCTCAAAAGTGTCTAAAAGTAATCAATATCTGTAATTACTAAATCCTTCCAAGATATTTTAACCCTTATTTAGTAGCCCAATTCATAGCTAACAGGTTGATCAAATCCAAAACAAATTAGAAATAATAAAGTTTTAATTACTGCACTGATGCCTTTCATTTATTTCTCATTCGTGATAAAATTGGTTCCTTCATAATGGCAGGCTGGTTTATTATTATTATTATTATTATTATTTTAAATTTGATGAATTGCTAGAACTCTCTCTGCAAGAAAGCATGTGCAGAGCAGATAAGCAAAAATTAAAGGAAGATTCCCTGAGAATGTACAGATCTTTTCTGCCATGCAAAGCTATATTTTATATTTTATTTCTGCATATTTTCATGTGTGTGCATGTGTGTGTTTGTGTTTGCACTACTTCAAGAATAAAAATAAATAAATAAGGCTTTTTTGAGAAACAACATTTTTTTCAGAACTCCAGGTCTCATCACAGAATAATCATTTCTGGACCTAGAAAGGAATTTGATTTGAAGTGAAATTTCCCAAAACATTCAAAATGCTTCAAACAAAAGCAATAAATAAATAAATAAATAAATAAACAAACAAACATAAAGCTGGGAAACAAAAATCAATTTAAAGAAGCATGAGACTCAGAAAATTAAGATATAGAAATATATATTTATTTTATTCCTATTCTGTTTAATTTTTAAATTTAAATTGCATTTTTAAGCAGATGCCCTGAAAAGATAATATATGTGGTTTTGCATGTTTATTTACCATATATGATCAAAGCACTTCCTTTTAAAATTCTAGACTGTAGGGATTTAAAAATAATAATAATAATAATAAAAAAAAAATCCAAGTTCATTCTGAGATATAGAAATAATAGAGGCTAGCTCAACAAGTTTGATGTTCTACACCTGGTTTTTAGTCTGAACAATTGACAGACAAGTGTATATTAAAATAAATTTTTGCAGGAGGTATAACAGGCAGACTAGAATTTAGGATTATAGATTTCCTTTCAGTTTAACGATGTAAGCATTATGGAAAGCTTTCCATATACATTTAAAGAGTAAGTTTATTAACTCACCCTTAGCTGAAAAAGAAACTGTTGATTTCTAAGAATAATGTCTATTTCCATAATAATGACTATTTCCATAAATACAATAATATGCTTGATAAAAGCTTTTCAAAAAAATGTATGTTCTGCAATTGTGTTAGAAGCAGGAAGAAACAAATCGCCTTAAGAATAATAATTACCTTTTATAACTCAAAATCTATGTGACAGTCAAACCAACTGATGTGGAGATTTCTGACAACACTGTCACATAGCATTATCAATTTATTAGTCTCTGTAGAAGTTAGGAACAGAGCCTTGGTTATCTACACCCTTGACAAATAGAAAGAGTTGCTGCTGGTCAAGGATCTACTGCCAAAGGGCAAAGAGTTTACATTGCTATTAGAAAGACCAGGAATTTATTCAAATTCCAAAGCCATGACTATGGCTTGGTACCAAAATGTCATTCATACAGGCTGCCAACCAAAATTTCTTTACTGAGGATATCAAACTGACCCACTGAGATGAGAGGTTTGTTGGAATTTTTATGCAGAGTCCTGTCGTGAGTTGAATTATTCATTTTATATTAAGTAATCTTTCTCAGTGACAGTTCTAGATACATTTGAAGGCTACTATTAAGGTGCTTGTTTGCTTAGTTTTTTAAAGATCCTACAGTCCTAAGAATAGTCCTAAGAACAATGATTGTGTATGTCTTCTTATAAACTTCCATACATTTGAAAAATGCTCCTCTATTTATCTGCTATTTCAAATCCCATTTAATTCAAAAACTATATATATTATTAATAATGTTGCAGTATTTTATATAGCATGTTCAGGTTGTTTTGTTTTGTTTTGTTTTCATTTTATATTTAAAAATTATTTTTACCATGTTCACTAATCTGCATAGAGGTTTTTGCACATGTATGTTAAAGTAGTTGTAAATTTATTTCATATATATATTTTAAATTGGCAAATACTGGTCAAGTTCTATTAGATTCCTTACTGGTCCAAAATACCTCTCATTATGTAATTCACTAATCTCATTTAGAAACCACTTTAGAAATATATCCATTGAGTGGATCAGTTCAACTAAAGAACAAAATATTCAACTAGAGTGATCTGTTTTTAATGTACTTATTTATTTATTTATTAGAATTTTTTACCTGAAAACTCAAGGCAGTTAGTTTTATTTTGAAAAACTCACAGATGACAACTTTAAGATAATTAATAAATATTAGGATCAAATATAGAAATAAGCAGTAAGTCGGAACAGAGATAACTGACTAAGTATTAATCACAAATACACCTGTTTCTAACACAAGATTGTTCTTCCCATTTGTTGACTTAGCTTTACATTGTAAAGTAGAAACATATGCACGTGGATAAAATATTAAAAGAAGCTTCATACACCACTCTGACAGGAGACCAACTCTATGCAAGAAGTGAGAAACACTCCCTAAATTAACTAGTAGAACAAGAAGGTGGATGCACAATGGGCATTGTTTGTCTTCATGGACTTCTCTCAGAACCAGATGGAAATACAGCTTTCTAATTTCCTTCAGTAGTCCTCTTGGATTCAAAGATTTAGCTGGGACATGGATAATTGATCTACTCTTTTCTGAATCAATGTACTTAATATGACCAATATGGACTACAAAATTATACAGAAAACAGCAAGAGATCAGATTCTTGCAAATTCTTCAGTGAATTTTCTAACATTTCAGCCAAAAATTTGGTATTCATAAACCATGCTTTTATATGACTTTGTCTGTGTGCGTGTGTATGTGTTGTGTGTGTGTGTACAGAGATTTACTACTAACACTTTAGTCCCAACCAGTACTAAAAGAGAAGAGGTATGTAGATATTTTCAATGTTTAAGTAAAAAATGTAGGATTGAGATCAGTTTCTTGATGATCTTTAAAGAAAATTTTTCTTTTTTTTTTTTTTTTTTTTTTCAGATGCATACAGGTTTATACACTGAAATACTACATTACTCAAGGACAAGAGTGATGTTTTTATTTTTTTAGTGAAATGAGCAAGTTGTGAAAAACTATGTCTAGTGTGCACCCAGTTCTTTGATTTAATATGTAATATAGGCAACGATATAAACTGCTTCTGGTTTGGAAAAATTACTATGAATAAAAATGACTATGAATAGGAGTATATGCATGCAAAACATGATTATAATGATACCTCTGATGATAGCTCAACTCAGCAGGATGCATAGAGACTTACATGGAGCAAAACTCTGCATTAAGCCCAACCTGACTAACTGGTAGTATGTTTAAACAAAAATAAAAATGTCTTCAGACAAAAAACTGTATGTGTGTGCTTGTGCATTTTCTTTTGTGTGTGATCATGAGGGATGTTGTAGGAGTGTTGGAGGTTATCCTGGAAGAGACAGAGAAACACGGTAAAGGCTGAAAGTCAGTATAGAAGATCAACAATTTTTTAGGGTTCATATTTGAAGACTGCCTACATTAACTAGGAAGTAGTTGAAAGCCAAATGGTAAATGAGTGCAGAGCACTGTGTCTGTAAAATACGCTTCATACTTTTGAAAAACCTCACCAGGTAGCAGTCAGTATAGAACCTCAATTGAGTCCTGTTCAACAGGATTCAAATTCACTGTTTGAGATGCAACAACTCAGATGTGGAGACTCACATTTTCTGTTTTTATTTTTTCTACTTGTTCTACTGGTTTCTTTCAATTATTTGAGTCACATTTAAAATTTTTTTGATTACCTGTCAAGATTCAGCCCAGATTCTCTCCTTTATTCACCAAAATGTAGTTAATTTTTAGCAAAATGTAGTTAAAAATAAAAGTGTAATTTGCCATCACAATGTTAACTTCACTATCTCTTTCTTTTAGTAAATCTGAAAAATACCTAAGTTTTTGTTTTGTTTTGTTTTGTTTTGTGTTTTTGTTGTTGTTGTTGTTGTTGTTTGTTTGTTTGTTTTGTTTTGTTTTGTTTTTTGGTCTGTTTCAGTTGTTACAGAGCTGTGCTTGCACAGAGCCAAGGACTATTCAGCTTTTCGTGATGCCCTGCCAGCAAGGAAGCTGGGGGTGGTCAGACTTTGGCCACCAGACCCTGGGCAAACTTTGGAAGTTCCATACCATATGGCGTCATACTGAAAAATAAAACTGGGGGAGTTGGCTGGGGAGAGGTAGAGCGCAGCTGCTGCTCAGGGCATCTGCTGGGCATCGGTCAGCAATTACAATGTGCATCACTTGTTTTGTATATTTCTTTATCATATCATATCATTTTCCCTTCTGTTTCTGTCCTATAATCTGTCTACCTCAATCCACGAGTGTTTTTTTGTTGTTGTTGTTTTCCTTTCCTTTCCTTTCCTTTCCTTTCCTTTCCTTTCCTTTCCTTTCCTTTCCTTTCCT
>NW_023305195.1:0-8634 GCF_011077185.1 Oxyura jamaicensis | reverse complement strand
AGAGGAGACTCAAGGAGAGGAGACTCGAGGAGACGAGACTCGAGGAGAGGAGAGGAGAATTCTCATTACTTCATTTTACAGATTTTGAAGAGCAATCCAGATCTTATATAATATAGTTAGGGATTTTTTTTATTTTTTTATTTTTTTTTTTTTCTCCTATGGCACAGTAATACTATTTGGCTTCCCTCTTGATTAGAGGTCATCCATTTCAGCTATCTACTCAGTAGAAACTCATAATATTAGTAATGCTATGTCCGCACTCTTACAATGTAATGCTAATAGTATGTTAATCCTTATAATTACCATTAGAAGCAGTGCAGGCTGGATCATAATTATCTGTATATCACGTAATCATCTAAAATTAATGTCATTTTGATTCCACTGATTGATGGGTCATTTTGGCATTAGCTATAGATACTGTAATACTGTCTTTTAATAGCTACCTAGAAGGCTTCAGATGAGGTACCACCACCTTGAAACACAAGGCCAGTTCCTCAGCTGACAAATGCCAACAGAGGATCATCTAAGTTAGTCCATTGCCAAGTCATAGGTGGGTATCTACTGGTAGCATGTGGTTTTTGCCACTTCTTCCTTTAAACGCACAAAGAGTTGCAAAATGCGGAGGACAATCAAAGTGATTCATGAAAAGTCTGAGGAACAGATAGACTGTGAGAGAATGTGAGGGTGGTACATTTCCTCATTACATGTTTGATGGATTTTGACAAGAGAATAGTCTGTGTGTTACCAATGTTAAGGTAGGGTTGGGCACTTGTCTGTATCTGGGGCTCAATTTTCTGCTGGAAAGTGGTACCAAATAAGTCTAAGCAAGGCTATGGCCAAAAGACACCACCATGAATAATGCTGCATTTGCTAAATAAGTTTCACTATGAAACATCTGAGATAATCTCTGTTATTTCTCTCTGTACAGTTCAACGACAATCTTTCACTAGCAGTTATTGAGGGTAATGAAAGAAAAAATAGGTTTCTGAAAATATTTTTTTATCTGAAAATATTGTATTGTTATTTTTATATGGAAGCAAAAGTTTCCTGATGAACTTTAGATGTAACAAATGCAAACTGAATGACTGAACATGAATTACCTCAAATGTGAAGATCTACAGAAGGTAGGGGCCACGGTGACAGGACATGAAATAAAGTAGACTTAGGCCATCCCATTGTACCACACTGGGTACTCTTTGTACCAGTGTTGTAGGAGGAGATCAGAAATTTGCAGGTTCCCCTCTTGCCTTCCACTGTCCCATTTGTGTCAAAACTACTCCTGTCCTTTTCAAAGGTATAATTAATCCTTAAAATTCACTGAAGTGGGAAATTATGCAAATTAATTTTCAAGTTTGAAAAAGGATTAAGAATTGAGAGGAGTAAAAATAAAGGACTAAATTTTGTCTGTTGCACTATGCTTTCTCCTTACTGCGTCTCAGACATAAAGGCATATATGCATACAAAGAGGTGACATCGAAGTGTGACATTATGCCTCTGTATGGGAACAATTCAGATGAACCTAGGTTTTCTAGATAGTAGCAGCAGATATTGACTGGTCCTTTTTCTGGAGTTATTCCTTCATGCCATGTATTTCTAGGATTTCCCTGAATTATTTTGGGATCTGAGATAATTTGCTCCTGATTTAAAAATTAGTGTTATTGGTGAAGTGAAGCTGTTTCTAATCCCTCACTGCATTTTCTAGAAGTGGAGTCCACTGTGACCATTTTCACTATGCTGCCAAGATTAAAATCCCAATGATATTAGAAACAGAATGGCTAGTCATTGGGCAGTCTAGGAGGCACTTTATTCATGGAAAAGATCTCTTACTATGAATATAAGTGAAGAAACATAAACACTGGATGGTGACATGTTACACTTCTTCTTTTTGTTGTAGTTGTTGAATACGTATCGATGGTACAGGCTGTGGACTTAAATTTATATATTTTTTCCTTTCTCTTTTTTTGTTCCTCCTGGTCTGGCAGTTTCTATGTTTCTGCTTGTCTTCAGATTTTAGGAACAAAACAGTACCTGTTTTATTTGCAGCTTCCAAGCCTGTTCACAGATTGCTCTGTTCCCCTGCCTTGCAGTCATCATGCCATGTATGTGCTGTTTTTTTACAGCGCTGAACCTCACCTGTCACTTTCATCTGCTAACAAGGTTTCCAATAACAAGCGATGGAGTGTTGTGGAAGACGCATATATTACCTCCTTTCACTGTCATCCCTCCTCCTAACTGCTTATATCAGATAGAGCACTCATTCTGGCTACTTATATGCCTCTTTTCCCTACTTCTAAATTTTCTTCTAACAAACCAGAGCACTTCCATCTGCAGGACCAAAGTAGGAGTTTGCACTGACGGATGGGAATGGGATTCATCTGCTTTCAACAGATGTGGTTATGCATCACCCTGCTGCTGCCAACAGCCCTTTTAACCCTTTCAGAGACCCAGTCAGATTCCCAAATAGTATAATTTGTTTTTGAGTGCCTGAGAGAAGAAATAGGAAAAAGAAAAAGAATTAAGAATGGTTGAACAACAGCTCACTGCCCAGGAAAACCTTCTTTTCACATTAATATCTATCTGAAGTAACTGGAATTTCATATTCACCAGCTGTTCTTCAGCAAAACTGGAGAGGCAGCCATCATGCTGTTCATTTGGGTCTCTGTTCAGATGTCTGATCACCCTTCAGTGGGGTATTACCTTTCTAGAAGAAGTAGCCGTTCCTGAAGGTATCAGGCCAAGTTGCTGTAATTTGTTCAATGCTGTTATAAGCTTTATACAGTGGTGTATTTATCATGTGGCTCCTTTTATTAAGAGGTTATCTCACTCAACTTCTACATTTGCACTAAAATGAAGTCTTCAATGTCATTATCCGTTTTGGATGCAATGATAAACATCAGAAACTCATGGTGTTGAAATCAAAAGTTGGAAAAAGTCACAGCCAGCCAAAGTGTTTTATCTGCTCAGAGGATGGGTTTCTTTTGAATTTTGTTACTGTTTATTGTTTTGAATATTTTAGTTTATATGCCTTCTGTTGCTGATGGCATTTCAGTTGGGAAGGGAATATCTAGTCACAGCCTGAAAAGAATATTTTAGGGTGCTTTCTGAGGGTGGACTTAAATAAATTAGTCTGGTCTTCCTCATCTCCTCCTCATAGGAGACAATGACTGTCTGTGCAGCTTATAGTTGTGATTCAGGTCAAATGTAATGTCAATTTAAATCTACTTACATTATGATTATGTAAGATGATGTTCTTCTCCCATTTTAAATTTGTCCCTGTCTTCAGTCTGTTTCTGGTTATAAGATGTTCTCTTGAATCAGGAAAACTACTCCAGGAAGCTTCCTTTGCATGCATATTTGTGAGAGGGCAAGGAAGTAATCTTGGGATTCAGGAAGAAGGAAATAAGTATTTTATAAACAAGAGTCATTATAGCTGGGTTTATCTCTGGAAGGGTGGTAGCCATTTGAAGAACATAAATTGTAGATGGCTGGTAATGCTCTTTTGAATAATACTTAATTTCTGTTTCTTAGCTTCTGCACTTTCAGTTCTCACCCTGCTTCCTCTTCTGTTTCATCCAGTTGAAAACTCTCCAGTTGTTTCTGTTTCTCACCACATCACTTCTGATTGAGTTTTCTGTTATTTCTATTTCATTCTCCTTATTCCCTTTTTGTCTTCCTGGATTGCCTTTGGCATTTTTAGCTGTCACTCTAGTTCTTCATTTGTGTGCTCAAGCACACAAACACAGGCACACAAACACACGCATGCCCTCACACTCACTGACTTTCTCCCACATTCACTGGCGGCATTGTCTGCAAGGCCACCGGTTCTTCTCTTGGCTCCTTCCTGATTACATAAGTGATTCATGCAAAGTCTGGGGGCTTAATTTGACACCACTGTATTTCATTTTGTCCCATTTAACTGCAATTGTGTCCTCTGAGGGTTTTTGGTTCTGTCCTCACTTTCTTCAGCTGAAGCTGATTTTCCCCCTATTTTCCTCTCAGATTTTCTATTTGTTATTTCATTAAATTGCTTAAAATGAGAGACATTTTAATGGGCCATTGAAAAATGTAGATGGTGTAAGGGTGTAAAGGAACATTGTTGGTCTGAAATTGCAGGTCAGCACCCACTCTCTCATCCTCTTTTCAACCGAGGGTGAGCAGGCGAGAGATGCAGAAAAAGACATGTGCCTGCTCACTCACTAACTCAAAAGACACAGATCACTATTATGCCTATACCACTGGAGAAAGGAGGGGGTAATATCTGTAAATTGCTAGGAGTGTGATTACTTCTAAATAACCATGACTGTGTCATACCTGATTGCTCAAATAATCCTGGTACTTGGGTCTCCTTATTGCTTTATAACTGTGGATAGTATCTTGAATTAAGCCTTGAAGGAATGTAGTCTTGTTCCACAGTCTAGACAGGCTTACTCCTCATATAAAAAGCAGGATTTGATTTGATTTGATTTGATCTTTATACATGTATACACACACACAGACTCATTACGTACGTATGCACATACGTATACATATATGCTGAACCTTTTGGCAACCAGTGCAGTTCTTCAGTAGATTACGAAGCACTTGGCTTGAAGGCTCTCCCAAAAGCCCAGAATTGCAATGCTATTATTTCTCCAAGCTACGTACTTACCGAGTGTTTTCCCATTTCCACAAAAGATTTGAAAACCTCCTCTGCTTTACACTGTTCTCCCCCACTGCCCCCCTTCCAAAAGAAACTGTGTGCATTATTGTGCTTTCTGGCTGGGTGACTTCAGTAATAGAAGATGTCCTTAGGAAATGGTTTAGATAGTATACTTGTGTGAAATTCTTATGCAAAAATGTGAAGGGCTGTAGGGCTGGGTGACCTGGTTCACTAGGCTGGTTATGTTGCTGTACTAAAGGCAGAATGGAAGGCCATATGTTTCCATGTTACTTCAGTAAAGTATATTTTATTGCTCAGTGTTATCTTCTTATTACGCATTTACAAAGCTCTTTGGGTGACTAAGTTGTTTGCATAACGTGTTATATTTTTGGCAATAATTCTTCCTGCAGAAGGGATGTGTATGAAAATGTGCTTGCTGCTGCCAGTAGGCTAAAGCATACACGTATGCTTCAGTCAAAAAGGGAGAATAAGCGTGTTGGCCAGGTGAAAACTTTTATGATTTGTTTTTTCTCTTGGCCATTGTTCTTAACATGGATGAGCTGCTGGGAGACTGTGTGACTTCTGTGCATCCCCAGAGTGGGCTGTGTCTGCAGGATGTGCTGTGCTGGAGGCTGCAGGAACATGGTGTCTGTATCCAAGGGCTTTTGCAAAGAGTGCCGAAAACAGCATAAATTCCTCATCAAATGAAGCAAAATCCCAACTCCTCCCTGAACCACAGCGACTGCTGGATCAGGAATCTTGTTAGGTTTGTAGCTTTTGGATTAGTGAGGCCCTTTATTAACTGGGACCGAAAAACTTCTCTGAATGGCTAAATCCTGAATTACTGAGCCTTATTCTCCTGGTCTCCAGGAAAGGTCACTGGTGTAGGCCTCCTTGCATCTTCGGTATAAAAATGTGTCACTGTGGGTGGTCACTCTCTCAGCCACTGTGCACTGGCTTTGTGGAAGTCATGGCCTATTGACACTGAGAACGTCTCTACCTTCCCTTTGTAGGCATCTGAACTTAAGCTTTGCAGTATTTATATAGACAGTTAACTGTTTAACTAGTTATTAGCCCTGTAGGATGAATTAAGTTTAAAATTAGAAGTTTGCAGGGCAGGTCTTGAAATACTTTAACAGGAGAAAGGACTGTTGAGATTGGGATTGTTTGATTTTTCTATGCTATACATTGAAATATTTGTTAAATAAGCACATGGAAGATAATAGATCTAAAAGCTGAATGTTTTCATCACAATAATAATATTTCCTGATACAAGTAGTGTGATGATAGTGTGTGAGCAAATTAAATAATTTCACCATTTTTTTTCAGACTTTAATAAATCAAAGTGTTTTGTTTCCTCCCCCCCCCCCCCCCCTTTTTTTTTTTTTTTTTTTTTTTCTCAGAATTAACCTTGCAAGACAGGTATACAACCAGAAATTTGTTTTTCAGGAGTGGACACAAATAACTCATTATTTTTGTTATCTCAACAAGGAAAGAAGATAAGCATCAATAGGCAGACATGAAGAATCATAGAATTTCACAGGGTAAAAAGACTTAATTTCAGGTCATCTGAAATTAGGTTCTGCCCTACAAAATTTGATTCTTCACTGAGATGTCCAAATAGTAGGTATCTTTTTATTCATCCCAACATAAAATCATGTTTTGTGGAAGTATTCCTTGGTGAAAGCAAAATTGGGATTTAAAAATTAGCCATGTGTGATTTTTTATTTTTATTTTTATTTTTTTTAATGTACCATTGGCAAGATCTGACAATTCAGGGTATGTGGAATAAAGTAAACTTGGGGTGAACACAAGGGATTTGGATCAGCATTCTTCCTGCAGCTATGCATGCCAGCCATGTACTAAATGCTGCTACTTTAAGGCACAAGGCACAGAGGAGTCCTGTGTGCTGTGTAACATTATCCAGGAATCACTGGCTGGATCTAATGTGGTACACTGAGAAGAGCATTAATAAACTAAAGGATTTGTCTCCATGACCTTGATTAGATGGTGGCAGAAGAGTGACAACATCTCACTGACATACTGTTTACTCCTCTGTCATCAGAACTTGAAATGCTTTCATTTTATTGGGAAGAATTGTCTGTATCCAGTTTATGCACATGGTTGTGCAGTGAAGCAAATTTCTCTTGGCTGTGCTCTCCCCAGTGAAATATACATCTTTTTTGAAACTTAAACTGATGAAGAACTACTGAAGGTGTTTGCAGAGTCCCAGGAGGTCGGCAGGTTTTGCAGGGAATCAGCAGAATGTAAGGAGGTGGAAAATTGCAGCATGACAGCCTGATACATGCATTCCTGCACACACACTAACGTGCAGATCATAACAGCCCTTCTGACACTGCACACATATGCAAATAGTTGGAGACCCTGTTTAACTTGAGAGTTCAATGAGAGGGTTGGTTTTGGGAACCAGGGGCTGAAGTGATACATTACTGGTCACAGCAGTCACTTGTCGTGATGGAGACAAAGGTCTGTGGGGAGCATGAAAGGATCATGGGGAGGTGATGTGCCAACAGGAGGAGATATCACTCGTGCTTGCTATGGTGATGGTTGCCTGCTTCTACCAAATATTAGTCTCTTTCTTGTTTTCTTCATTGTCCCCTTCTGATATTCTTCTTCCTTCTTCATCCTGCTTCTTTCCGCCTTTTGTGGCACTGTGTTCCTTCCCCCTCCTACCCTTGCTCTTTGTTCCTTGGATTTCCTATTATTCTGGAAATACATGCAAACGTCCAGGGACTCTGAGAAGATTCAAACTGGTACCTCTGTCTAGCCCCAGAACCAAGCTGAGTTTTGTGTATTCTCTTCCAATTTATTTTGGTTTATTGTATCTCTTCCTTCTGCATTGCTTTAAATTGTGCACTGAGGAATTCCAAGTCTTTATTTAATGATTTATCAGAGCCACTCTCTGAACTCACAATAAATTTCACTGAGCATCTGTTTGTGAATTTGAATTTTGTCTTGCTCTGAATTCTTTCACTTGCAGTGCATGGTTTTATAGCACCCTTAGATTCATTTAATCTTGTGTAACACATGAATGATCCCACTCATTCTAAAGGCCACATGCTTGATTTGGTAATTACTATGGGTCTGTCTCTGACTCGTTTGTTTTTGTCTCTTTGTTCCTTGTCTGTTACTTAATAATTTCATGAGATTTTGCTGTACCTTATCTCTCATCTCCAGCTCAAATGTGTTTTGTTTACTTTTTTTCTTCTTCTACTTCTTTTTTACTGCACTGTTCTTTTAAACCAGAAGTTTAAGTTCAGTGCAAGGTCTGCTTTAAATATTATTTTCTGCTAATGTCCATCTTGTGCTTAGTTTATCAGTTTTGATCCCTAAGAGGGCATCAAACACATGATCACTTCCCTTTCACATATAAAGTCCTTGGTCTTTTAAGACCGTCTTAGAATCTAGTCTAAGTCAAAACACTTCCCTTTGTCAAGGCAAATGACTAGATATGTGTTGAACAAGCTAGTCTGCAAGCTTTTGGGAAAGCATGAATATTGCAAGCTCCAGTTCTTCAGAAATCCTTTCTTCAAACTCCTTCTTCTCTACAATAAAAATAAAAATAAAAACAAAAATAAAAATAAAAAGACATAATCCCCATTCTGTGACTGCCTTCAACATCATTTGCACTGTTTTTGTGGGTGTGTAAATGTGTGTGCGCATGCAGGTGTGCAAAAAATTAGGATGGTGCCTCTAGAGCAGTTTAACATGTAATCCTGAAACATGGGGCCATCTCTACATGCCCTGTATTCCCTTCTGTGTTTCTCAACCCCTGGTGACAGAGAAAGCTAAATGCTTCTGAAAAGTGATTCAGAAGGTCTAAGGAAAGGCTGCCTAGGGACATACATGTAGGTGGAATTGTAGCTTGGTGCAAAGTGTTGCTGCCCTTCCCTTCCCTTCCCTTCCCTTCCCTTCCCTTCCCTTCCCTTCCCTTCCCTTCCCTTCCCTTCCCTTCCCTTCCCTTCCCTTCCCTT
>NW_023305194.1:0-7211 GCF_011077185.1 Oxyura jamaicensis | reverse complement strand
TGGGGCGGGCTGGGGCGGGGCACGGCGCAGGCGGCCTCAGCGGCCGGCCCCCGCCCCGCCCCGACGCCCCGGGGCGGTGCCTGACGGCAGGGCCTGGCCGCGCACGGTGCCGCCTCGGGTTTGTGCTCCGTGCGTCGTGAAATGGCTTCCCGGCTGCTGGCAGCGAGGGCAGTGGGCATTCGTGTGGGGTTTCCGCGGATTTAGGGACGCTGGGCGAGCGCCGCTGTTGTGTTTTCAGAGAATCATTAGTGTTGGGGAAGACCTCCGAGATCATCTGGTCCTACTATCCGCTTACCACCGCTGTCACACACTGAGCCATGTCCCTAAGCGCCAGGTCCAACCTTTCCCTGAACACCCCCAGGGACGGTGGCTCCGTGTATGTATGTCCTTCTGCAGGAGTGAGAGGGCAGTACCCCAGTGGCTCCTGAAGCAAAAAGCTTGTGCAAAACCACCACACAAAGTATTTTCCAGTACCTGTATTGATTTGATGCATTGCTGTTGATTGGCAAAACAAATAGGCATCTTAACTTTATGAAGTGTAGGCGTAGTCATTGTAAAGCTCTTCAAAACTTCAGGAGATTTTTTTTTGGTGAGGTTCCTGTAAATAGGTATTGTAAATGTTGCTTAAGTTAAAGTTGATGAGGTTTACTAGCAGATCTGCTATGTAAACATTCTGATGCTGTATCTAACTTGGACAAACATATGCATAATGTCAGTCATTTCATTTGTAAACATAAAGTTAGTTATTTAAAAAACAAACAAACATGGCTGAAAGTTGACAGCCAAGGTAAGAACTGGACAGATGCATGACTTCCCTTTTGCTGCTCTCATTTTCTTCAACAATTTTAGCTCAGGGGGCTTCTTGAACCAGATTTGGCTTCGTGATTAATATGCCCCAGTAGATAGTTTTCCTGAACACATGTGAAGTTCTTGTATCCACAACATCTTGCTGGAAAAAAGTACCTCAGGCCTACAAAACCCAAATTGGACGAATTGCCCTTTTTGTTTTCATTTTGACTCTGGCTTCTACATTCTCCTTTTGCATGCAGCATTCAAGGTGTGAGTGAACTGGCAAATTTCACCTTGGGTAATGTGTTTCTGTGTATTCTGGTGAGGACTTTTCCTTATGCTGTGACTGCTTAGTTTCCTGGCAACCTTTTGGTAAGGGACTTTGTGGAATGCCTTTTGGAAGCTCAAAGTTGATTTTTAACAACTAGAACACCCTCATCTACATGTCTGTTGATTGTTTCTGAGCTCCTCAATAGTTTTGAAAAGCAGGATTTTCTTTTGCAAAAGATTTGCTAATTCTTCCATGTAAATCACAGAATTTTGTGTGTGTTCACTAACTGTATTTTTAATTATAGTTTCTGCTTATGTGAAGTTTTACGTGTGGTAGATTTTAAAGTTTTCTCATGTTTACTACTTCTAGTCCTGAGGTGCCAAGGAACTGTGAAATGAGAGTTAACCTACTGTCATTCAGCCATTTAACCTTGAGTTCTTCTGTAATGCCTGTGGGGTGCTGCTGATTGTTTATTTTGTCAGTGTGTTTCACAACCTCTGCTGTGTTTCCTTCGGTTTTGGACAGGCTCTCTGATGAGTCACATCCAAAAATGGTTTTCAGAATAGGAATATATATATATATATATATATATTTTCATAGTAAAACATGATGGAAGGTTTTTACTCAGCCTGTCATCACCATGTAGTGTTAAAACACTAGCTTTCTAAAGAGCAATAAATGAGATCTACTTGTTGCAAAGAACACTGAAAGAAATGTAGGGACAGAGAAATAAGGGAGGATTAAGAGACCACAGATCCTTGTGCTTTTTAAGAAACAAAGAAAGTGATGAGGGTAACAATTTATATATATATAAAGTTTTGATGGATATTGTGATGACAGACTGCACTGTGCAATCAGTCTCCTTGTGCTATTTTCTCTCCATCATCTACCCCAGGAACAGTTTAACTAAACTGTGATTTTCATTGAGTGTAGCATTCTGAGGCACAACTTGGAGTAAAAGCAAACACTTAGGCAACCTAGGGTGTGTCATGGGAAGATGTATTGTGACACGATTTCTACCCTGAATATTATCATGAATGATAGCTGGGGGCAGGTATCTCTAAATGAATTCCCAAATTTTCTGAAAAAGTAGATTTAAAATAGATTTTTCCAGTATTGCACCTTAGTGGATGTGATCTAAGCGTATTTGTACTCAATACTTGTCTGAATTCAGTACAAATGCACAGAAGAATGGGTTTTCTTAAGCATGATTTGGTAATCCCTCATGGGGACTGACTTTTTGATATGGCAAGACAATTGACTTTCAGCTTCCTAGCAAGTACTAACTAAAGATGTGAAAAGGAGATGTAGGAATAAGATAGGTAAGTTTTCATTTTTGATAAAATGAATGACTTGAAAATGTTGAAGGAGTGGAATGTTTGTAAGTATTATGCTTTAGAGAGCTTTTTTTGGTTGCAGAGAAAATGTGGGCACTAGAGATAGCTCATGATGGTGAATTTAAATGAAATACTGTAAAGAAATTCTACATTTTGAGTGCTTCTTTTTGTGTGTGTGTGTGTTTGTGTATGTGCAACTGTGTGGAATTGCTTGTTTACAAAAAAAAAAAAAAGACTGTGGGAAATGATCCTTCTCTTACTGGTGTTGGAGATGGCAAACTGCTGGTGCAAAAGAAGTATATGCAGCATACTTTATGCTGGACTATTCTTGAGGCTACAACTTGATAAATAGCCTGTTTGCCTGCCAAAACCAAAAGGTGAGTGGTGATTAACTTTGAATCACTGATGGCTGTTTGGTCAGTTTTTCAGGCTTCCTCAGCAGATTTAAGTGTTGACTTTACCATCAGGAGTTGACTCCCTACACCCATATATTTTAACTGGAAAATAAGCTTAATACAGCATCCAAGTTTCTGTTAGTATGTAAAACAAAATAAGCAAGCCCCACAATAGAATCCATACACAATTTGGTGCAACATGACATGGTGTGACAGTCTTGGAGCCACATAACATTTTGAAAGTGTGTACTTGTGGGTCAAAGCTGGCTCTTTTTCTGCATGCCTGTTGTGCTTTTAGGCAAAAAGCCATTTGGTAGTGCAAGAGTTATAGATGTGCAGTGCTTTGCTGTTACACATCTTAACTGTGCATGTGTTGAGTTCTGCTGTAGCAGGAGAGCTTCAGGAGGAGTGTTTTCAGGAAAAGTTGAAAGACTTGTAACTGTGAGAATCATTTATGATCTGTGTTTGGGCATTGCTTGGTCTCAGTTTGTGGGCAGTCAGAAATCTCCATTGGAAACTCCTGTATGTTTGCAAGACTTTGTTGTTGTAAAATTAGAGTAACAACCCTTGGTGTTTTCTCAAGTTCTACTATGATACATGCTGTGATACAGTATTTGTATTTCAAGTTAAAAAAGAAAAAAAAAAAAAGAAGAACTTTAATCCTTTAATCCCATTGCTCCCTTTGCCTATATTTAAAATATTACATATACTTACAATTGGTCTTCCATGTGGTTATGTGTTAATCTGTTAAGGTCAACAGATGGATAATGACACGGGGTGGAAGTCTGACTTCATACTTGGAGAAAAATATAATGTTCTTACAGAAGTATCCAATACTTACTAACAATCCTGTTCAGTCCCACAAATACTGAGTGAGAAAAAGTAATGTGATCTTTCTTCAACACAAGTAAATGTATGCAGCTGCTTTACAGCACATCGGTAAGGTATTTAAGCGTAAACATGAATTTTAATGTTTAATTAACAATATCAGAGAAAGCGAAATAAGCATGCATTAATTCTTTTAGCAATGCCTTGTGCATAAATTGCTTCTTAGCCTTTGATTTCTTTGATGTTCTTAAAATATGAGCTGTAGGCATTTATTTTCACTGCTCTAAGCATATTGCAATTTTTTACTTCCCGAAAGTACTGGTTGCTTATCACTGTTTAAATAAACTGCTTATATAACTAAACCAATATATTTTCCTATGGTTCACGACTTGTAAAAAGTGACTGACTATTTTGCAATGTAAGATACTTTTAAAAAACTTCATGCATTTCCTGTTTTATTTGCTTTGAGAAAAGAAAATATGTGTGGTGACAGCCATAACTTGAGTGGATTTTACTATGCCAGGTTCTTAAGAAGTGCATTGAGTGTATTTTTTTTTTTAGCTATTAGCACTTTCAAAAACTCCTAAATCCGAACAGCATGTATTTATGTTGTGATTATCCATATCCTTTTTGCCCTACCTTTTTGCCCTGCTCCCTTCTCTTAGGATCCTGAACTCTGCCATCTCATGGTCACTGCAGCCAAGGCTGCCTCTAGCTTTCACACCCCTGAGCAGTTCTGCCTTGTTTGTACCCATCGGGTTCAGCAGAGCAGCTTCCCCTGTGGGCTTCTCAGTCACTTGAGCTGGGAAGTTGTCATCAACACACACAGGTCTGTATTGCTTGAGCCCGGCTGTAGTCCTCCTGGCAGATACCAGGATGGCTGGAAATGCCCACGAGGACCAAGACCTGTGAATGTAAGTCTTCTTCTAGTTGTCTGAAGAAGGCTTCATCTCCTTCCTGATCAGGAGATCCAGAGCACTACAATAATGGAATAAATATTGTTAATAAATTAAGTATAAAATGCACCAATGCAATTTTAATAAAAATATAAATAACATTTATAATATTATTTATGTAGAAAGTTATTAATAACAAGTTTTAATTAATAAAATTTAATTCTGAGATGAAGCAAAAAACCTGTAGAGCTAGTCCTTTTAAAACAGGAAACTGACCTCCTAGCTTTCCTTATTCACAGTCAGAGGTTACGTTATGATGATGCCACATACCAGAGTTTATGTCTGTAGTGTCAGCATTTGATGAGTAAGGTATTGTGGTAGTTACTATTCCGCATTTTGCTGGTACGTCTAACAGCGCGCGTGTGAGGAGTGATTGTGTTGAAGAATTTAAATCTTAAGTCTGTGTTTGGATGTGTGTGTGGAAGATTTGCTCGCTTTTCCAATGGGGTGGAGGGCAGTGACCAGCAGGAAGACACAGTGGCGAAGGTGTTTTGTCCTTACTGAAAACAGCTGTCTTTAGCTGTTACTGCTAAAAGCAAACAGGCTGAATTGTTTCGTATTCACATTATAACTGAAGGAATCCACAATTATTAAATCCTCAGGGAGTTTTGCCTCTGTAACTTTTATTTCTTGTAACTTTTTCCATGATTCTGTGCTCTTTGCTCAGAGGGTGGTCAGGCACTGGGGCAGGCTCCCCAAGGCAGTGGTCAAGGCACCGAGCTGCTGGAGTTGAAGAAGTGTTTGGACAACACTCTCAGACACATGGTCTGATGGTCTGATTTTTGGGTAGTCCTCTGTGGAGCTAGGAGTTGGATTCCTGGGGGTCCTTACCAGCTTGGGATGTTCTGTGATTACTTTGCAGAAAACACAGTGCATTTGCAATTCCGTTGTGCATTTGTGTTGGCCTAGTATCTGCATGCATGGCTTTTTAAACTGTGGCCCAAATGTGGGCACAGCATTAATTCTCTGAAGTTGTGAATTGGTAACGCCTTTGTAAACTAGTTTCAACACAGATAAGCATGATTAAATAGTTATGGAAAATATGGTCTTGCCACTCGTAAGTTGTATTTCTTCAAAAAATAGCTAAAAGTGTTGGCAAAGATTTCTCATCTCACTACTGTAAAAGTAAAATATTACTTTTTTTATTATTCTTATAATTTATTTTTCCGTACATAAATCATGCCAGATATGTATATAATGTAATACAGAGACGTAGGGATGTGCATGTATTCCAGTTTCCATAAGTTTGAGCAACTGAGAATAAGAGATCTTGGTTTAAATTGTGCCTGGCCCTGATCTGGCTCTTGTTGACCCTGTAGCTAACACGAGTGGCATGAGGAAGTGCTCTGTTGCCATGACAGCTTTCTTTTTGATACCTGATTAATGTATTCATTGCCAGACCTGAGCCAGGCCCCAGACTGAGTTGATTGTGCTGTACTGGCCAGCTGAGAATCACCAAGTTTGCTTGATCATTTGTGCATTTAAGGGAAAACATTCCTTAAAGGTTTTATAGCCTAATGCAGGGTTATTAGGCAATAAACACTTATTTTTACAACTGAAAAATACAAAAACTTTTTATTTTTTTGGCCTTGTGGTGATTTCAACTTTAAGTGATTATGTAGATTTTACTGTCATTGGAGCAATAGAGATATTTAAGCCGTAAGTAATATGTCAGCTCTTCTGAAGAGGCTAAGAAATTTTAGTGGAGTTGTGGGTGTGGAAAGCCAGCAAGCACAAACCTGAAAGTCCCTACCAGTTAAGAATTACCTTTATCTTTCTTATATGAATATGTCTCAAGTTCTTAATCTTTTTTAGTAGAAAACTCCCAAATAAAGGAATTTTAAACAATATTAGGAAGGACTCATGAAGTTGCTTACTAAGAAATAAAGTACATGTAGAATTTACCAACTACAGGTAAAGTTGAAACTTGACTGAAATTGATGCATACACCCAGATATATGTAATTTGTATCACATTTTAGGAAGAGATGCTACAGGTAAGTGGGAAGGATGACCAAGCGTTAGTACAGTTCCCAAGCTCAATGTCTACGATATTTTTTAATCTTGCCACACTTTTATTAATGTTGCTTTAAAATGACCATAGTTTGCATATTAAATTCTGTGGCTTGTATTGGTTTGAAATATAAGATATCACACTAAGCATTGTTCCATCAGTTTCAGTTTATTTTTATTCTGCAATTAGTAGTTACTGTATCTATAATAATTTATCATGCTGTTGTTTCCTTGTCCTGAATTAACAGTAATGACTGGTGCCAGTGCTGTTGATGAATTGAAAATTTTACTGACGTGAATGCTACTTCTTTCTGCTCGGCTAAACTTTGAAGGCATTTATTCATTTCCTATTATATTGCAAACAGACTAATGAGTACTGACCTTTTTAGGCCACTTATTTTGTGCTTGGCCAACTTAGTAGGCATACATTTTGATCTGCCGGAATTAAAAAAAAAAAAAAATGTCAGGCTGGCCACATCCTTTTGACTATGGATAACTAAGTGCTAGTAGGAGCACAACCAGAGACAAGAACTGCAGCAGAGAATAATCTTGTTAATTAAAGCAACTGTAGTGCCTTTGATCCGCTGCTTTTCTGTAATTACATCAAGTGTAACTTTGCCTTG
>NW_023305193.1:0-3132 GCF_011077185.1 Oxyura jamaicensis | reverse complement strand
TTCCTTCCTTCCTTCCTTCCTTCCTTCCTTCCTTCCTTCCTTCCACCTCTTTTTTATCTGACCACATTATATATTTTCTTAGATAGGTGAGCAGATACCAAGCATGGAATTTTGTGTGACTGACTTATGAGAGAGACCAATGTAGAGGTATACAGAGTTTTCACAATAAAGTTGCTTCAGAAATTCAGTTGAACTCCTCTTTATTTCTCACTCCTCTCTTCTCACAAGATGATTTGCATTTTGACATTTTCATGGCTTTGTAAAAACAAAAATATTTTGTACTATAGGAAGTATTTTTTGTACTATAGGAAGTATTACCTTTCTGATAGTCTCATAACATAGGTTATATACCTGCTTTATATGGAGATCACCAAAAACATATAAGTAATAAAGCTGTCTGAGCTGGCATTTAGAATCTCTTGCTCCCACTCTTTTTGGACAGTTTGGGGGGCCTCTACAATGAGTCATGTGGGTTACTTTGAAAGTCATGACAAGAATTTGGAACAAGATTTATTTATTTATTATTATTATTTTATTTTTTTTTTAAGGAGAGGCAATCTGCAGACAGAAGAGCACAGGTATTCAAAGTGGTAGGATGTTAAACACACAGGCTGTCATGGCTTGGTGCACCTGGAATCTTTCCAAAACATATGGCTTTATTCACATTCATAGCGAGATGCAGTAATCAGCCATGAAGTTTATGAAAGTGTAGATCTCCACGAGCAATTGTGGTAGACACCACTAGGTCTGAAAAGGTAGAAGACAATCATCTGGTGAGTTGTAGGTGAAAAATAAAGCATCTGTTTGAGCAGAAACTATCTGAGCAGAATTAGCAGTCTAACAACAGGTGATGAGGTAACCAGGTGATATATGGGGAAGTTACACATCATGGGACAGCTACCAGCTTGTATTTTCCCTCCAACAGTATATTTGTCTAGCCACATCTCACCACTCATTTTTTTGTAAGATAGGGTGTGTTACTGATCATACTTATTGAAAAGAGACAATTAAAAGGCTGTTGCTCTCAGAGATTTGCTTTACCTTTTTGTTCTCTGGTTGTAGCATCATTAAAAGCACTCCTCAAGTCTCTCTGAATTTGGAGCACAACTTAAATATATCCTTCCATTGAGGAGGAAATCAGAAGAGTAAAAAGCTTGCAAAAAATCTACATTCAGTGAAAGATTTCCCTCCGGAGAAGTCTCAAGCCATCATGTATTCTATGAGTCTCTCTAGCTGATTAGAAGCATTTGCTCAGCTGCCTCTCTCTGCATTTGTCAGGTTTCTAACGTAATATATAAATGTGTTCCTGCTTGACTCTTACAGCTGGTTTCAATCAGGCTCCTATAAAGAGGAAGTTTCAATTAACACTGATCCAAACATATTCTAGAGATATATTTTTATGGCTGCTTGACAAACAGTACTCTATGTTCATAGAGGTGCGTGCAAATCCAAAACATAACGCAGCCAGAATTGTAAGTCATCACAACAAGCACTCTACTTTGTTGCATAGATCAGACTGCCAAAACCAGAGGAATTACTTGGCCAGATTGAATTAGTGGTTGAAACATTAATTTATGCTACATAAATGTTATTGTGGCCCTGTGGGCAAGTACTTAGGTCATAGGCTTTTTGAACTATTCACACCAAGAGGGCTTTCCATTTGTAAATCAGCTCAGAAACGCACCTTTGCAAAGCCCTGGCAGTTCTGAGCTGTACTATCCCCCTGTGCGCACTGACTCCAAATGCCTTTCTGCATGTTCTTTGTGGGCCACACACCAAAGAAGCAGTTGGTCAGAGCAGAGCCCCTGCTGGGTCTGGTGGAGACCTGTCTGCCTATGTGCCATACAGTGGCAGCTGGTAGTGAACAAGGTGCCTGGCGCCAGTGCAGCCGCATGGTAAACTGAGGGCCTGGCATATCAAGCACACACATTGCCCAGCACTGACAAGGGTGATTCTCTTCTGGGCGAGAAGGAGGATTAGATACATTTCTGGATGGATTATTTGGAAGTGAAGAAAAAAAAAAATAAAAAAAGAAAGAAAAAAAAAAAAGAAAAAACAGAAGTAAATGCTTTCTGTCTGCAAATTCTGGTAACTGAGGACACATGCCAAGAAAGAATTATGCACAAACGATAGTGTTTAAACTTGTTTTTATGTGTTTGGATGTGTCTCTGCCAAAAATCTGTCAGGATCTTATTGTTGGATCTTTTTCATCATGAAGCCACTGGCTGCACCCAGCAAATGTCTCATAAATAATGAAATAACTGAGAACCTTAAGTGCTATCTGTTAGTGTCAACAGCCACACTGAACAAGTTCTGTTCTCCTGCAAGCCAGGTAGACACAGAGGGACAACACAAGGGGGGTGGCGTCTGCCAACCAGGGGGAAGAGAAGCTCTTTAAAACAAGTGTACTTAATTCAAAGCTCTAATTCACATCCATTTGTTTAATTTTGGGCTGTGCCTGCCCTTGCACAAAGGGTTATTTGTTTTACTATTTTTCATTTTTTGTACAGCTCAACTAACATATCCACTCCCTTACACCAGTGCCACTGTGGCTCTGAATCATGCTGCACATACATCTTCCCCTGCAGAGTGCCATAACACATGCCTCCTCTTGTTTTTAAATTTAGTACAGCCAACATCCGTATTGGGTGTCTCCAATGCTACTGTTCTCAAGGACACAGAAACCCCATTTCAGATTCCAGGATAGCAGTTGCTTTTACCCATGCTCCTGGAGATGATTTCCAGGCTTGTTGCTTCAGGAATCTTGGACATTAATCATCTGGTGTAAATGACATTTTTCTTTATGTTGAATATTTCAACTGGATCACAAAAGAGTGTTTTTATAGCATTAAGTATTCATAAAATCATGCTAAAATTGTTAAGGGGATGTGAAATACATGAACTCTTGAAAACATAAATATTTTATATTTTAATAACTTTTCACAATATTTTCTGTTTCAGGACCCTTGTGAATTTACCATAAATTTAATCTTTTTTCTTTTCTTTTCTTTTCTTTTCTTTTCTTTTCTTTTCTTTTCTTTTCTTTTCTTTTCTTTTCTTTTCTTTTCTTTTCTTTTCTTTTCTTTTCTTTTCTTTTCTTTTCTTTTCTTTTCTTTTCTTTTCTTTTCTTTT
>NW_023305192.1:0-1394 GCF_011077185.1 Oxyura jamaicensis | reverse complement strand
AAATGCATTTTACAGTTCTATAATTTAAAGGCAAGCCCATCAGGTTTTTCTTCTTTTAAACTCAATATTATTAACCTCTTAGTCTTTAATGTGGACAGATGGAGTGCCTTTGGCCATTATGGCAAATAACCACATTATTACATTTAGGAAATTAGCCACTGTGTGCTTGTGGTAATTTTGTCTCCATGAAAATAGCTCACAAATTTTAAGCAGGCAGACTTATTACAGAAGTCAGTTCTGTTTTTAGATACATAGCATCTTTGTGTATTTATGTAGATTTGTCAGAGTGTATTTGAAAGGATCTTTGTCAGCCACTGTTAATGTTAAGATTTTTTTTGTACTGAAGGATTTGGAAAGAAGTAGTTAAACCTCTTAACTTTCAGAATGCAGTAGCTTTCAAATGGAAAACAAGTAACTTTAAAAAATAATTCCCAATTATTTCCAATGTTTAACTATTGAAAATACTGTTTAAGTTTAAATACGGAAAAAGTATTTATGCCACAGTGATTTCCAAACTTGTAGGTTAAAAATATAGGTCTGTAAAAGTGGTGATAAAATTAACAGGAGCTTTAATCTTCAACTCCCCATATAGCCTCCTTTCATGAAGTACTGGGACCACCCAGATACCTGTGCTTCTGAAAATTTGGCATGAAATGTTATTTTTCATGAAACACAAATCATGATTATATTACGTCCCCAAACTGAGGTCAGTGTAGCATAATGCCATACGGCAAATACTCTATTCTACAAGAGTGAAACAGTGGGTTATATGGCACACAGTTGAGAAGAACATCTTGTACCATGATGATAGTGAGGCTCAGTAAGCTTACTCTCCTTTCCTGTCTGCCAAATACCAAGATAGTGTGAAAAGGAAGAAAAGCAGCATGTGTCCTTTGGACAAATTCAGTTAGAGAGAGGTGTTTTCTTCCAAACATAAAAGAAAATTAGCCTCTCCAATATTTTTTTCCAGGAAATTACTCTCACCAACTATTCCAAGTTGTTGGTTATTTGGTTTGCACAAAGATTCTCCAGGAAATCTCTCCCAGTGGTATACTGTTCAACAATCGGTCTTAGTGGCAAGAGTGGTGGCATCGGTCAGCATTGTGTCATCCTGCTTCATACAGGGAGCCCCAAGCAGGGTTAGGGAACAATGGTATGTTCTCCACCATGTCCTCTTTGTTTCCATGTGTGGAACAGTGAATTGATCAGGTAAAACTATATATCAAAACTTTGTTTCAAGGGGGAAAAACAAAACAAAACAAAACAAAACAAAAGAAGGAAAGAAGGAAAGAAGGAAAGAAGGAAAGAAGGAAAGAAGGAAAGAAAGAAGGAAAGAAAGAAGGAAAGAAAGAAGGAAAGAAAGAAGGAAGGAAGGAAGGAAGGAAGGAAGGAAG
>NW_023305191.1:0-1227 GCF_011077185.1 Oxyura jamaicensis | reverse complement strand
TCCCTCCCTCCCTCCTTCCCTCCTTCCCTCCTTCCTTCCTGTTTCTTTCTTTAGTTTCTTTCTTTAGTTACTCTTTAGTTTCTTTCTTTATTTTCTTTCTTTATTTTCTTTCTTTTCCTTCCTTTTCCCGAATTTCACAGTGCCAGTTGCGCTGAGACAAATGCACACCTTTTGTTACCTACACTGCTCTCCTAGTTCGAAGAGATGTGATTTTCAAGGCATCTTACTGGTAATTATGCTCTGAGTCATGGGCTGCTGAAGAGTATGTGCCTATATTCCCATCTGTGGAGCATTTAGTCTCCTTAAACAACGAAAAGCTTAATTAATCTAATACTTCCATTACAGCGAATTTCAGAATCCTCTTTCTCTCTCTCTTGCTCTCTCTCTAATCTATCTGTCTGTCATCTCTGCTAAGATTTCATACAACCTGGACTATTTTCCACCTAACAGTATGACTCTGCAACTAATGGGGATTTACTCCAACTGAGAAAGTAACAACTGTGATCTTTATCTGTGACTGAGCACTAAAAATTTTTGCAGTAATTGTGGATATTTTCAGAATTATCAGCCCAGCTTATGAAAAAGGGTTGTATTGAAACTGTTCCACAGCATCCACTATAGTGTCTAAATTAATTCTCCATTAACTAATTTGTGTACACATCATTAGAAAGTAACATCCAAAATTCTTCAGCTAAGCAATCCATTTTAAGTATAAACTTTCATGGGCTCAAATCTTAAGAGAAATAATTTTGCTAAATTTTGTAAAAAATTACCAGCCATTTGTTACATATACAACCATTATTTATTTATTTATTTATTTTTCCTCCAAAAACACCTGGAGCACACAATTTTACTAGGTCTCAAATTTCTTTCCTCTTCATGGGGCATGTCAATGTCTCCCCTTAATTTTGCATAACAAATGAAAAATTGCAAGCACTTCTCTGAGATCTGAAGGTAATCCCTCTGATTTGTGGATTTCTTTGTTGTTATGAGTGGATTTGGCTTTATTACCAATGCTTCTGTGCAGATACTGTGCACTTTTGACAGAATCCTGATTTATTCAGATTTCTTTCAGTTTTCAAATGTAACCATTGCTAAAGCACATAGAATCTGTGCTCAGTGATGAACACCTGTGTACCATTTTCCTCTCCTCCAGTCATTCATTTTCTGAGTGATCCCTCTCTCCTCTCCTCTCCTCTCCTCTCCTCTCCTCTCCTCTCCTCTCCT
>NW_023305190.1:0-2645 GCF_011077185.1 Oxyura jamaicensis | reverse complement strand
GACTGGTTGGTTCCAGTCCTGCTTTTATAACTGTTCCATGTACTATTTTGTCAAGTTTTTCCATATAGATCTAGAATTATTCTAATCTCTCTAAGCCTCTGCATCTGAGATTTATTTTTTTTTTGACTCTGTGCGTTTTTTTTTTTTTTTTTTTTTTTTTTTTTGTGGCTACTGCTGTTATTTTGTAAAGAGGATGTGAAGGAAAATAAAGATAAAAAAGATAGATAATGGAGCATAAAGGTATGATCACTCTTTGCAGAATTGCATTTAAAGTAAAACGTGACATTTGAATAGGAAAAGGCACATTAAAGTCAGGTCACAAGATAGGTGAAAGAAAAAATTAATGAAAGAAAAATAGGTATGAGGAGAAGATGCTAAAATAAACATTGTCTTTGTTTTAAGGGAATAAAATGAAGAAAAAAAAAAGTAATTTGAAAGGAAGAAAGAGCAAATACGCTTCTTTTAGCATGATCCTCTGCTTTAACAGAAGCCTTCTCAGCCCAGTACAACCTGCTAAACAAATGTAAAACATGAAATTAAATTTGTAATATACCCTGTTTCTATACTTTTTCAGACTAGTATGGTCATACAATATTCTGTTGCTCCCTCTTTCTCAGTAACTGAATTTTTATGTGGCTGATCACCAAACAGACTGTCAGAGCATCTCACAGACATTAATGGATTTTTCCTCACCACACGGTGAAAGGTGTGAGATAGGCTGTCGCAAGAGAGAGTGTGATCGTATAAGAAAGCTCAAAGCTAATTCCAGGTGTGAGTCTCAGTGCAATGCTTTATCCATAAAACCAACACCCAAAGGCAACCTATATTGCAGTCAAAGGCTTTACTGCTGCTGTTTATAAACAATCTACTGCGTGCAACAAGACCAGCAGTTTTAAGAGCATGAGCTGTGCCTAGGCTACAGCTCACAGCTCTGCAGCGAGTTCTAAGATGAGCTCTGTGCAGACTTTTGGGCTAAATTGTTTAAGCTTTCTTCTGTGGTCAGATGGCCAGAGTTACACATGTATACAACACATGAAAATGTTATTCAAGTCCTATGATCTTGTTTGGTCCTGTTGGAAATGTTTCTACATCTTGCCCCTTTTTTTCCAATGCAAAGATTGAAAACTTTACAAAACAGTTTTAAAACATTGTCTAAAGTAAAAACTAACCTGCAAGGTTATGTCTAGTTACTGCTTTTGAATACATTAACAACTGATTGCATTTTGAAAGCCAGGTAAATGAACATTGTTAAACTTCACTAATTTCATTTTTAATAAGCAGTGGATATTTATTTTGATATACAGTCATTTTCTCAACAAGGGGAAGATGAAACGATTGACGTCAGCAGGCTGCTCTCAAAGTTAAGGGGGTAAAGCATTATGGGCCACTACACCACTTTTCATTTCAGTTTTTACCACACATTGCTTGTACTCACTGTACAATCGAGTCTCTACAATTACATCTTATTTTGGACTTTTCCATCCAAGAATCATATGTTTTCTCAGCTAGAATCTGCCTCAGAGTTGTCTAGTTTTCTTCTTTTCTCAGAGACGTCAACTTGCAGTGTTATGCATCTGTGTTTCAGGTCTGAGTGTCATATCTGGATAGTGATCTCTCCTGCACTTTGATATGCAAGACTTTTTCACATATATGGGCAGCTAAATCTTTAAAATAGATTATTGTTGTTTCAAAAAGAAAGCTACTTGGGACAAAGACTTAAAAAATAAAGAAAAAAGAATTATTGCAGACACAAAATATGAGTATTTCCTTTCACATTTTAAATGTTAATCAGGTAAGCGAGGGATATGAAGCACATCTATGTTTCATGTAATTTTGATTCTTTTCTAAATATATTTGAAAAACTAAATCCCAAGCTGGATTCAACTGCTTTACTGAGATTCTGGTAGAAATAGTTCTGCTGTATAATCTCTCCTGCCATATTGCAACATATAGTTTCATTTTCAGCAATTCAGAGTGACATTTTTTAGGCATTAAATAATGACAGCATGATGAAAGGCAGTCTCTGTTCATGGGCTCATATGCTTCTACACAGTTCCTTAATTTATTTTACAAATTTAGCTATCGCCAAATCTCTTAATCTGTTTAACATTTATTTTATGGCATTGAATTACTTGGAAATACTTCAGATGCTGCCTTTACTTCCGGCTGGCTTAGGCATCATTTGGAAATGCTTGCCTGTGATCAGCTGGGCCTTCTTTCTGTCAATCAAGTAACAATTGTATTTCCATGGAAACTTTTCCACCTGTTGGCTACTGAGTACTCTACACCTGCTAAGAGCCTGAGAGCAAACGATTTAAGGAACACTTAAATACCCACTTTTCTTCAGAAATGTGTAGAAACCCAATAACACTACTTCACAGTAGTACAGTTTAGATTAATTTCAGGCTATTCCACCATTTGCTGCAAAAATCTATCCTTGTGCTGCCCATTCATTCTTTTTTTTCAGACAAGTATTTGAATAGCTGTGTAGTAAATGAGTTGGAAAACAAATGGACGAAAGGGAAGGGAAGGGAAGGGAAGGGAAGGGAAGGGAAGGGAAGGGAAGGGAAGGGAAGGGAAGGGAAGGGAAGGGAAGGGAAGGAAAGGAAAGGAAAGGAAAGGAAAGGAAAGGAAAGGAAAGGAAA
>NW_023305189.1:0-3096 GCF_011077185.1 Oxyura jamaicensis | reverse complement strand
CCTCTCCTCTCCTCTCCTCTCCTCTCCTCTCCTCTCCTCTCCTCTCCTCTTTTTTTCCTCCCAGACTTTTACCCACCCTGCATGTGGCTCTCCAGGCCCATGCCTTTCTCATCAGCTGCCTTCTACGGAAGGGTCTCTGGTGTGCTCCTGGCACTGAGCAGCAGACACTTCTGACCAGGCAGCATCCTCCCTTGTCAGCAAAGCTGTGGTTTCCTACCCCATATGGTGCACAGGGTAACCAAGGTAATGTTACGTACTGTGTTCACTTGTCTGTCAGGCTCAGAGACAATGTGTTGGTCTGACAATTGTCTGCAGATGGAAGTTGTACCAATATACTAAAGTCTTTGGGGCTCTCCTGATGTGTACCAAGTGGTAAGCTGGTGAGTGTTGCTGATGTCAGACAGTGACTTGACCACACAAACCTTAGCACACCTGTTGTGGGATGAAAAGCACTGTTGTATGTACTACACAAAGTGCTAATTCTGCCATACACTGCATCTGGATGTTTGCTAAAGAGTGTCTTTGTCCTGGCCATATTTATGATGGATTGAGTGTTGTCTGCACATTTAGAGCTGGCAAGAAGAGCATGAAGCCTGCACAGTGTGCTCTGGCAGGCCAGTAGAAGTGTGGTCATATGCTCCCACACTTCTTCATCATTGTTGAAACACAAGGAGTTTGGCTGGAGCCCAGACCAGTAAAAATTATGGGCTGGGGTAAAAGAAAGCTCAAAAACTTATAAGGTTGACTGTTCTAGTCTGAATCTAGGCCAAACTTGGTATAACTTAATAATAATAATAATAAAACATTATTATTATGATGTAGAAATTGTGCTTTGTTTAGCTTCTTTTCAGCCTTTCTTTCGGGGTGATAGCATTAATGTTTAAAAACTTGTTTCATCACTGCCCAGCTCTAAATACTGTGCTACTGTACAGAGAGCAGTCTCATATTTAATCTAGGAGAACAGTCTCATAGTCCTTTTCTAGTCAAACTCTGAAAGATTTATGTTTGATAATCAAATTTGCTTGAGAGGTGTCTGCCTCTCCACTGCCCATACTGACAGTCTAGGGCCACTTATCTCGTAATTCAGTAATTTTTATTTCTTTGTTATTTTTTAATTTATTTTCTGAAATGCAAGTTAATCATAGTACTGCAGTACTCTAGTGAACTAAAAGAACTGAGATGACAGCAAAGAAAATGTGCAGCTCTAAAGGCAAAAACTGGTATTTCAAGCTGTGTGAGGATTTCAAAGTTCATACATCACCAGCTGAATAGCCAGCTCTGGAAGCAGCAAAGCACAGGGTGTGCTGCTGCTGTGCTGGGCATCAGAGCCTATGTGGGCAGCACTGGGATGCAGGTGGGTGAGTGCTGGGGTTGGGAGCAGGGCTTCACCACCTGAACATCACTCTCATTGATCTGAAACAACATCTGCAAGAGAAGGAGGAGAATACAGCAAGGAGTTTAGTAGAAAACATAATAAAACATTCCACTGTACCCTGTTTTGAGTGCAGTGTGGTGGCTGGCATACAGCTGCACAGTCTTTGCAGAATAGTAGGTGGTGTTCTGGATACTGCCTGCAATGGCTGGATAAAATATTTAAACAAAGGCATCCCTTAAACAACATGTATTAGGCTGATCAAAGAATGTAGTAGAGAAGAGGAATAAAATAAAAAATTGCTGCCAAATGCCTGCAGAACACTATATGCTTTATCAGAAGTGAAAAAATAACTCTAAATAAGACAATATATTAGAGAAAATATTCATTCTGTTTTGCAGTGAAGAATTCACTGCTGGGTTTATCAGTTTTGTTCCCTCTGAGAAATTGCTCACAGACCATCATCAGGAGGCATTCTGTGAGCAATAGCCATTTTTCTAGCATTTTTCTACCACAAGGCATTTTTCTACCACAAGCACTGAAGTTCTGAGGGCTGAAACTCTGGCTGCATTTATCCTGGTGGCCAAACTTCCCTTGATTTCAATGGGGCCGAGCAGTGGCAGAGAGGCAGGCCCCTATTGGTGCCCTGCAGGAGAAGGACATACCACCTTGTCCTCATCCTAAGGTACAGGGTGCTTCGATGCAGCCCTACCAGTACACCCTGTTGTGAGCACTTCCTTCTCTATCTGTACAAGAGAGGTTAGGATGACAACATTCATGTCACGTTACTCAAAATGACTAGCAGACTGAAAAGCCCCCTTGGCAATGTGTAGCCTACAGGTTGCTTGTCTTAAATTACACCAGCTCAGCACCCATGGTGAATTGCATTTAAACATCCCTGTACCTTTAATGTTCATCTTAACAAGAGAAAGAAATGAAACCTTTTATTCATAAACATTCAGCTTACAGCTTGGTGATTCAATAACATCATAAGAGGAAAAATTTCACAGTCAATCATTACTGTTTCTTGAGTCAAAGTTGTCAGTGAGTTTTACATTGTCATTTTTAATCTTTTCCTCAAGATGAGCTGTGGATTTTACCTCATGGAAGAAGAGTTTGTTTTGACATTTCACTGTAAATTTAGCTGGAAAAAAACAAACAAACTCCCCCAAGCAGTTCCAGCTCCTTTGTTAGAAAAAAAAAAAAAAAATCTTTATCAAATTAAGTTTTCCTCAGCCAAAATTGAGAAAGGTAGAATACACTTTACCTTCATATTTTTGAATTTCTCTTTTATTCAGACTTGAAGGATTTTTTCTGAATCTCTGATCAGATAAGGAGATTACTAGAATCCTATATAGAGAATCTGATCTATCTGCACCACCAGCAGAGGCTGTCACATCTCTTTGTATGCAGGTGATCACCTTTAAAATAAATAACTTGACAAATACTTTTTATCCATAATATCAAAGGATTTTGGAGGCCCTTCTTTGTTGTTATCCTACTCCCAGTGTGTTGAGACTATGGTATTTGACTAAGGATTTCTACTTCAATTTACTTTCATCTCACTGCTCAGATATCATGCATTTTACCTGCTCCTCCAATCTTTCTTTTTCTTTCTTTCTCTTTCTTTCTTTCTTTCTTTCTTTCTTTCTTTCTTTCTTTCTTTCTTTCTTTCTTTCTTTCTTTCTTTCTTTCTTTCTTTCTTTCTTTCTTTCTTTCTTTCT
>NW_023305188.1:0-2496 GCF_011077185.1 Oxyura jamaicensis | reverse complement strand
ATATCACATAAATAATCACATTGTAATATATATATGTATATATATATATATACATATATATATTACAATGTGATTATTTACATGTTGTGCTAAGTATATCCAAATAAATAAATAAATATAAATAAAAAGTAAAAAAGTAAAAGATGTCATCCCTGCCAGGAAGACTTTATGATCTAGTTTTTTTATATCACCCAAAGTAGAATAGGACAGGAAGAGTAGGCCTTTCAATGGTTAACTTACACAAATTATTGGAACTGTTCATATGCTTTGCTAGTTCAGCTCCATGTTATTTGATGGTCTTGCCCAGATCCTGTTCTCATTTCCTGTTTTATATGACTGTGGGGCAAAGAATACTTTTGACTGATAACACCTGTACTAGAAGGGATGTGCATCTTTTGAAGAAATGAGAACAACCGAGAAAGACATTTTCAAATTACAGGACTAGTGAATACATCGCAGGGACACTGAAGAAACCTCAGAAGACCAAAAGAAGAACTGAAAAAAATATATATATAATAATAATTAAACCTATAAATAACAGTAAATCACTGAGATCTTATAGGCAGATACAAACATAGCTGTGCAAAGACTTTTTTAAATATGCAGTACAAAATCAGGAAAAGGTCTGCAAGATAGCTTGATATGGGAAGGTGAGTGTTTGGGTCACATGGAATAAGAGCATAGAAAAAAGAGATAATGGGGATGACGTATTCCGTAGATAAATTGATGAAACTCATGTTTTGACCATAGTGGCAGTGGCAAGTGGATATACAAATGGACTCACCAAGGAAAACTCAGAACAATTTCACTTCATTCACGGCTGCAAAAAACAAACATAGCAAATCATCACCAGTGTCATCTTCAGGAATGGCTTGGTAACTTAATCTGTGTATGCAGATATTCAATTTTAACACATTAAATTTGATCTTGAGGCTGCTTGTGGCTATACAGAGAAGGAGAAAAGTAGATAAATGGGACTGGGCAGAGGGATTTTGCTAATTGTTTGTGAAATACTTTGAAATACTGGTATATACAATGCTTTGGAAATGCTTAGTTGTGGAACAAATATAAACTTTTATTTGTAATGCGATAAGAACTACATTATGGGGAAAAACAGAGATGAAAGAACTTACTCGCTTAAAAAAATTCTGCAAACATTTTACAATTTGCAATAGCATATACATTTCCTCCACATCCCATGTACTGAAATCTCTTGCTTGTCCTATATATGAACTACTCCTCTGTCTCTAGCCAGTTTTTCTAGGCCTTTCTTCTGTTTTTAACTGGGTTGTCAATTGCTTGTGATCACATCAGAAGCTTTAGAAGACTACCATGCATCTCTAATCCCACTTACAGCAGGGTTTGCTAAGAGGAAGCAGCAAATAGTTTAGAGACAGAACCAAAAAATAAACCAAAAGTACAAAAGGAAGATAGTGAAAGTAGACGCATAAAGGAATCAGGACCACAGTGGTGGCTGGACAGGAGTGCTGGGTGCAGCTCTGGGATATAAGGTACAGGGGAGAAATGGAGCTACTTAACAGAGACCAATGAAAGGCCACTGAGATTATGAAGGGATTGGAGCATCTCTCCTAACAGAGCTGCAAGATCTGGCACTGTTCAGGCCAGAGAAAAGAAGACTCAGGTAGATCTTGTCCACTAGCATGTTCTGTCCAGAGGGGTTGTAGAATCTCCCTCCTTGAAGATTTTCAAGAGTGAACTGGACATGGTTTTGTGCACCCTATTCTGGGTGATCTTGCTTGACGAGGGGGTTGGACCAGACGACATTCAGAGGTCATGCAAACCTCAACTATTCAGAAGTTCTGTGATCCTGGGACTGAAGCTGGGAGCAGGAAGACAAGGAGGAAACTTGAATGCCAAATGAAACTAAAAAGGACCATCAAAGCTCCTCTAGAGAATGCGTACAGCTAGTGAAGTACATAGAGTTTGCATAGAGACAAAGCAAATGTGTGGGCTTAGATTAAGAGATCTCAAAAAGATCAGATATTAAAAACATAAGATCAGATATTAAAAACATAAACACAAAAAGATGTTACAAGGTTTAACTGCCAGACTAGTAAATAGTCACATGTAGTTAAAATTACTAGAACACCAAATGAAGTGGAAAATGACTGTAGCTAAGTGATATTATTGCTCATAGCAAACAGGATTTTAAATTAATAAAAATGAATATATTACTTCACTGTGCTTTGTGCAATAATGAGGGATGTTGATGTTCCATATGCATCAAATGTCATATCATGGTGTGACAAGGCAACTCACAGCAATGCAATGCAGAAATTTGTACAAAATGCTGGTGGAAGGCCTCCACTGAAGTAGTCACTGAATGAGAAGCCATGCTAACAATCTCATCATAATTCTTTATTGTAAAACATATTGTGATATCCCAAGCTACAAAAGGAAAAAAGAAAGGAAGAGAAGGAAGGAAGAGAAGGAAGGAAGGAAGGAAGGAAGGAAGGAAGGAAGGAAGGAAGGAAG
>NW_023305187.1:0-1684 GCF_011077185.1 Oxyura jamaicensis | reverse complement strand
AGTCTGGCTGTGACCATATTTAAAGGAAATATAATCTACATTCCATGGCCAACATCCATGATTTTAAAACATCTGGCTTCCTGGTCGGTCAGCCCTTACGTTCAAAATATTTTGTTCCTTGCAAACACTTATATTCCTTTCCGAATTGCAACGGCTTTTCACATCTTGCTGCAATTCTTACGAGTCACCACTTGAGGGACTCTATGACTCTTCTCTCCTGTAATTGCAAATCTGACATTACTCACATTAGACCTATTGCTTATGTTTAAAAACAAGCAAACTAATACTCTTAGGAATTATTCATGAACTTTCTATCAGTAACAAAAATGCTGTTAACACCTATGGAAGGTCCTACTACAGGCAAACAAAACCATCTATTGCAAGAAGGCCCACCTCGATGGTGACAACTTTAAATGCACAAAATTAACAAAATGGAAATTAATTTTTTGAATAAAAATACTCCCAGTGATAAAAATCACACATTTTCTGCCATGCTTCAGCACAAGAGATTTTCATTCTGCTGATTTACAGTCTGCATCGGAGGCCTCTAAACTACTGATTCCTTCCATTCTGAGCAGAGAGAGCAGCAAAATGCGAAGATCTGTATCACCAATCAAAATTTTATCCAAACAGTGTTTTTGCTGATGTAATCAAATACAGTTATACCTGGAGACACATAAACCCTACTCATAGCTGAAGCTTCAGAAAGAGCTTTGGAAAAGTAAATATTTTCCTGCTTGGTCTTCCTGCAAATCAGACTCGGGAATTTCAACACAGACAAGCTGCAGATGAGCTTTTTCTTCAAAGTGAAAATACAGACATTATGTGTGTAATAACAACTCTGAGGTCACAAGGGAAATGTACCTTCAATTTCAGGAGCAATATAGCCATGATAGCCAGGCACAATAACATACTGATGATGTTACTTTGCTGGCCACTCTGGAGGGATGTCATTCAGTGAAAGATGAGGAATTACTATACTACATTGGATTACATGGCACATAATGCCTTTTATTTTATAAGCCTGTTTCAGACAACTAAATGTGTCTTTAAATGGTATGTCCTTAACTTGAGTAACAACAACAACAAAAAAGTGTCTTATATTTTTAAGGATTTAAAGTAGATCAGTAGGCTTCAGGAAAAGAACACACCATTTTGCCCATGAAGACAAATGCAAAATTTTTATTCCAAATGCTGTTTGAAATAAAATATCTTTCAGTTTGAGTTTGCTTAGATGAAGAGTAAGATACAGCTGAAGGAATTAACAGTGGAGTCAAACTGTATGATAAGCCAAACCAAGTGGAAAGTGGAAAAGAGTAATTGCTAGCACAAACCTACATCATTACCTTTCTGAAATCTGTTTATATATAAATATGCACATAAGCTATCACATAGTCAAGCAAACAGAAGGACTTGCAAGTCACTTACTCCTTTTGCACAAGCATGAGTGCTCCAGAGGAAAGGCAATAAGGACAGCTCATAAAAACTAATTTTTATTCTTTTTTTCTATGCTACACTGTTTCCTCATTTCACAAACATAGTAGTAGGGAGATAATGTAGGCATAGGGAGCAGAACCTTTTTCTTTCTTATATATAAATGAAAGAAAAGAAAAGAAAAGAAAAGAAAGGAAAGGAAAGAAGGAAAGGAAAGGAAAGGAAAGGAAAGGAAAGGAAAGGAAAGGAA
>NW_023305186.1:0-1052 GCF_011077185.1 Oxyura jamaicensis | reverse complement strand
CCTTTCCCTTTCCCTTTCCCTTTCCCTTTCCCTTTCCCTTTCCCTTTTCTATTTTTCTTTTCCCTTTCTTTTCCTTTCTCATCTCTTCTCTCTCTATAACTTTTTCTTTTAAAACTTGAAAATAGAAATTAATAGCTGTTCATCAAAGTACTGGATTCTGCAGTCTTTGGGAGAACTGGTCTGTATAGTGATGAAAAATTTGTAAACATGACTTTCATTTGACAGGTTTTGTAAATCAGAGGAAATTAGAAAATACATGGTGTGTAAATGAAAATCTGGTGAAACTGAAATCCTCCCCAGGTTCTTTGTCACAATAGATCAGTCGAAGATATTGCGTTCAGATGAGCATGTACACACATGCACATGCACTCACACACACAAATATTTTCCAAATTCACCAATTTACATGCAAAGGTTTTTATCATTTCCCCACTATTCCCTTATTAATTTAATTGGTCAGTAGTTATCTGAATTTCCAGTGGAAAATAAAGTAGCTTAAAAAACCTCAACCATTTGTATTTTAAGAGACAGGTTTTTTACTATTTAGAGTATTGCAACTTTTATTTGATGAAAGTTACTATTAACATATTTTCATAATCTTCTCAGCCTAGCAACAGCAGGAGTAAAAGGTGTGAGGGGCATGCAATATTCATGAAATTAAGGAGAGTTGAGATGAAAGGGAGTTCCATTAGGGAGACCAAGTGTGACAATATGACACATATTTGCATATTTTACACTTTAAATCTTTTCAGCACATCCAAGTTGATATATGGATGTAAACATGCATTGCCAGTTTTTAGCATATTATAAGCCCTCAAGACTTTGCATGCATTTTAATATGTTTCATTATTGCTGTAGATTTTAATTTCGAAACTGCACAGCTTTGATGGAAGAAAGCTGGAAGTCAAAGCATCTGGCCTCTGCTTCAGGCAAGCACAGCTTTTTCCTTGAACATTTTTTTTGTAGAAGCAAGCCTATTTATTTGCATGTTTGCTGAAGTTATATGTGTATTCATGCAAGGGATGACAAATGTGATATATGCTTTCATTGAT
>NW_023305185.1:0-4683 GCF_011077185.1 Oxyura jamaicensis | reverse complement strand
CTTTCATGAACACAGCTAGGCAGCAAGGTCATGGCCCAGGGAGATGGTGCTGTCTCCTACCTTGGACGGTTTCCAGACCCTAGAGGATAAAGACCTGAAAAACATATTTTGACCCCACATCTGAGCCAACTCTGAGCAGGGGTTTGAACTGGAAATATCTCAAGATCTCTGCTGGCCTGGAGCGTCCTTTGGTCTTTGAGCTCAGTATTGCAGGGACGCCTTTGGTTCATGTATACCCAAACACTGCTACCTTAACTAAAAGGTCAGTGGAGGTGAAAACAGCCCTTCATAAAGTGTCTGCTTAGCTGCAGGGATAACTGGTTTACACCTTGCTCTTTGACCAACGACTTCTACAAACCACCTTCTCAGGGCTGTTATATTTCTGTCATATAGTTTTTGAAGACATCAGTTATGGACAATAAAAGGCTATTTCTTAGCTGTCTTAGGAACCTCTCCCTAGCTTTCATGCTGGTAAGGAACTGTTAGCTGCTATTGTGTTTTCCTGTAAATTTTTGAAAACATGCCTATTGTCATGGTTTCCATTTGTTTCTAATGGCTTTCTTAGTAGCTTTTTATTATTTTATTATTTATTTTATTTTATTATTTTATTTTATTTTATTTTATTTTTCTTCCACAAATGTTTGAGTCCCTGGCCCTTTTCATGTTTGATCCTCAGTTCCCCTTTGACAGACATATGTGGTGTATCTTCTTATTCTGCAACTTGAAATAGGCTGAAACCTGATCTACAGCTTTTATCACTTCTGCTTTGTGGATTCCCTTGTGGTTTTGAATTGCTGTTTTCTTCTTTTCATGTGTTGTTTTGTGCTCACAGTGGCAGCTGGTGAAAGCAGAGGTAAGCAGCTCTTTTCAGAAACAGGTTAAACAGAAAAACTCATTGAATCAATGTGTCATTTGGAGGCACTGCCTGTAACATTTAAAAGGATTTGCAGTCTTACCCTATATATTAACTTCTAGTGACATAAATTTGTAGGGTGAAATTACTTCAGACTGCTAAAGTTCATGTAGATATAAAGTAAACTCCATTCATGAAGTAAATATCTGTTATACGTCTGGTATATAATATCTGCTATACATGTCTGTTACAGGTGCCTCATATATTCATGGATATACTTTTTTTAATCATTATTCAGATATATCTTGATACTATCTTGATACATGGGGTGTGTGTGTTTTATATGTGTATATTTTTGGAAAGAATCAAAAATATTATACTAATTTTTGGTGGGGTTAATTTTCTTCACAGTAGCTCGTAATGCACTGTTTTCAGTTTGTGATGATAAACAGTGTTGATAACAAACCAATGTTTTAGTTGTTGCTGAGGAGTGCTTACATACGGTCAATGTATATTTTTGTTTCTTACACTGCCCCATCAGTGAGTAGGCCAGGATTGCACAAGAAGCTGGGAGAGGACACAGACAGGACAGCAGACAAGAATAACTAAAGGAATATCCCATACCCTATGAAATGGTACTCAGCAATAACAGCTGGGGTAAAGGAGGAGAAGGTAAGGAATGTTAGGAGTGATGGTGTTTGCCTTCCCAAGAAGCTGTTATGCATGATGAGTCTTGCTTTCCTGAAATGGCTGAACTTCTGCGTGCTGATGGGAAGCAGTGAATGATTTCCTTGTTTCGATTTGCTTATGGACACAACTTTTGTTTTGCCTATTAAACTGCCTTTCTCTCAACCCATAAGTTTTCTCACTTTTACCCTTTTGATTTTTTTCCTCATCCCACTGTGGGGAGGTGAATGAGTGGCTGTGTAGGGCTCAGCTGCCTGAGAGGCTTAACCCACAGTACAGATCTTAGAATTAGAATTAAATTGATATTTATTGTTTTAATAAAATGTTAATTTGTAAAACTATAATGTAAGTCATGTCTTTAATATGACTACAGATGGCATTGTTCTTTGGTACATTCCATGTTACTTTGCTATATATATGTGTGTGTATATATATATATATATATATGTTTTTTTATTGTTGTTTGTTAGTTAGTTTGTTTGTTTTTTCCTGGTATTACTTTAAATATACAATATGGAATAAAGTCAGGAAATAAAGTTCTTTCAAAAAAGCACCTGACTAACCTATTTCAAAATATATTACACTCTATTTTAAAAAATTATTAGTGTCATTGAAAAAGAGTTTGAATAGCACAGCTAGTCTTGTGTGATTCCAAAGTACCGCTTGCTAGTCTCAGTCTGCTTTTGGGACCTGGTAATAAAATACCTCCCCTGTTTCAAGTCCTAGAATATATCAAAGGGAGATCTAACAGGCTGACATTTTGTAATTATTGTTTTAATATATATATTATTATTGCAAAAAATAGCTGTCGTAACTTTAAGGCAAGACAATGTAAATATTTTGTTTACAAATAGAATATTATACCTTTTATGACTAAGAAGCAAATAATAATAATAACAATAATAATAAAAGATGTCATAAAAAAATAATTATTTGCCTAATGTTAACATGCTTCTCTTGTATTTCTTGATTCATTAGACAACAAATTCACCTACTGCCTAGAGGTCCAAATATGGGAAATATATTTAATTCTTACTTCCAGAATTGAAAGTTCATTTTTTTAAAAAAAAATTTATGCTACCTTGTATAGTAAATTTGGAGTACTTTTTGAAAGCTGCATGGATTTCAGACACAATTCAAATCATAAATCTAAATTAAGATCTGCTTCCTCAGCTTCCATCCATACTTGAAGGGAAAAACAAGGGCTACATTTTCTTCCAGTGAAAGGTGTCCCAAAAATCATATCTGGACATATCCACAGGCTTAGTAATTTTCTTTAATGTTCTCCTTTTCTTTCCTTGTCATACCCGTTTTGCTCACTCCTGTGATTATAGCTCTTAAATAAGTTCACCTTTATTCTCCCAGAGAGGTAAATAAGAATAAAACATCATCACTTTTCAAGGATATTACTACCTGAGGGATTTTACTTTGCTGAATCATACCTGAGAACATTGTTCTGTTGACTGTTAGGCATGAGTTTGAGAGTAGGAATATATGGCATTTTGATACTGAAAGTAATGTGACAAAATCAATTTCCTCTGTTACAGTCTTTGTTTCTACTGCTTTTGATTAAAAACCAAACAAACAAACAATTGTTTGACAGCTTTCTGGCAATGAGAATACATGTAGCTGAGACTTTGCAGGCTGAATATCTCCATGTCTAGGGATGTTTTCTGAGTTTGTTTGCCATATAATAAAATCAACCTCTGTTGACCTTACATCAATTCTACAGGATGGCTCTGTGTTTCAATCAGATCAAGCCAAGGAAGTGACATTCACCACAGGAAGAGTGCTTTCTCAGAGTGTGGTAAAGGAATACTTACAATACAATAGGTGCAGAGCCTTATCTCTCTTTTGAGCTTTTCGATAATTTGCTATTATTCCCTCAAAAATTTTGAACCCTTATGCAAATGGAGTCTGAACACTCATAAACCAGTTTATATGTACACCCTTATAGGGGTGTACATATACATAAACGTATATGTACATGTACATGTATATATACATGTACATGTACATAATGTATATGTAAATGTACATAAACCAGGGTGTATATATAAACCAGTTCATGTATACACCCTTGATGAGTGTGACAGAGATATTTAAGTACTTGAAGATTTTACACCAGTCTATTCAACTCCTGGTGGTTTGTCTTACTACAATGATCAGACATGGAACTTTCTGCAGGTGGGCGTGTGCAGTGTATGCTTCCATAGAACACCTAGGAACACATTGCAAAAGACAGTGGGGAAAAAATTGGTAAGAATGGCTATGTATCTGTTTCTTCCCTGTTGTTTGTATCTACATGACATTATGAAATCAGGCAATGTGCAACTAACACACAAGTCTGATTGCTTCATTGATTGTTACGTAGTTGGAGACATCTAGTTAGTCTTACAGGACAAAGCCTTTGCTGTATACTGCTTAGTTTAGCTTAAACCTTAGTTTATTCATTTGTGCACTAAAATCGGTCTTCAGATCTGCTTCCAGATTGCCAAACACTTCTTTCTGGCATACAGTGTCAAGGACGGCAGGAACCAGATCTGCATTGTTCCCTTTTGTCCCAAACCCAACCTGAACAATATCACCCTTGTCTGGAAATGTATTTTACTTCTGAGAGATGTTGAGAAAGGAAGGAAGTCCCAGGTTTCATCTTACATGGTGACATATATGAAAGGAGTATGGGAATGTACCTCTTTAAAGGCTGTCACAAACCTTTTGTCTGCTGGCGTTAAGTGGGAGCAGAGGCTTTCAGTACTTTGCAGAAGACAAGTGACAGATACAATAGGTATGATTTTCAAAAGAAGGACAGAGAAAGAAGAAAGGAAAAAGCAATTCATATTTGGCACATAAAGCACCTTTTTTACTTGAGCTGAAATTTACTCAGTTGTTACTTTTACATAGAAAACATATTGAAATCTTGTTCCATTACCTTTCTAAAACTCTCCAAGACTTTTCTTGAAGCTTGTGCCAGCAATCATATATATATTCAACCCTTTCTTTCTTTCTTTCTTTCTTTCTTTCTTTCTTTCTTTCTTTTTCTTTTTCTTTCTTTCTTTCTTTCTTTCTTTCTTTCTTTCTTTCTTTCTTTCTTTCTTTCTTTCTTTCTTTCTTTCTTTCTTTCTTTCTTTCTTTCTTTCTTT
>NW_023305184.1:0-1135 GCF_011077185.1 Oxyura jamaicensis | reverse complement strand
AAAGTCAGGTGTAACTGACATCTAATTAGTCTCAAGAATCTTATAATGACAGCCATGCCAGAGTAAGGAAAGGACACCAGAAATAATCTTCTAAAAGTGCAGAAACAAGTACAAATAAATGCAAACTAAAAGAGTTTTCTTACAGTAAAATAACATAACTTAATTTCAGTCTGACTTTACTGGGCAAAATGATAATGAATTACATGATTTTGTTTGTTTCTTTCTTTGTTCATTTTAACAAAAACAAAAACAACAAACAAACAAACAAAAACACTCAGTATTATGTATTTGTTACAAATTCTCTGCTGATCAGTCAGGTAGTAAAGCGTACATGGAAAAATTGGGGTGAACACTGTTTTCACCATATAGTGAATTTATTTCAAACGAGACAAAATGACATCACTGGTTACACTGGTTAAACTGATCTGTTTACACCAGATCAATCACCGTGTCTGCGAGGCAAACCATTGTGGGACTCCATCTCAGCTCCCCTTTCTTCCTTTCTGCATAACAAAAGCTAAGCTAACTCTTCACCAGTTCTTGATTTTGCACAGACCTCCTGGCTCTAGCTGCCTGAAGCTGTTGATTGTGACACTGAGTCTGTTGGTTGTAGTAATTTGTTTGTTCTGTGACTGTTGCGAGCAGTGGCTACTCAGGCTCCCATCTCACCCAGAGTGCCCAACTGTTAAAACAGATGTCAAATAAACTCTTGTGTACTTTGGACAGAAATCTCTCCCTGAAAGTGTTTCTCAGTGCCTTGTTTCTGTTTGTCTTGTCACTATAGCAACACTGAATTTTTACTCTTCTATTATGTATCATGTCTTTTCCCATTGATGACTTTGCAACTCACTGATGACCCTAAGAATATAATTTTTTTTTGATTGCAGACTGGCATAATGAAATGCAGTGACTGGTTTCACTTAAAATCATTGAATATTTTCCTGATATTATTTTTTTTCCTTTTCCCTTAAATAAAGGAAAGGAAAGGAAAGGAAAGGAAAGGAAAGGAAAGGAAAGGAAAGGAAAGGAAAGGAAAGGAAAGGAAAGGAAAGGAAAGGAAAGGAAAGGAAAGGAAAGGAAAGGAAAGGAAAGGAAAGGAAAGGAAAGGAAAGGAAAGGAAAGGAAAGGAAAGGAA
>NW_023305183.1:0-2393 GCF_011077185.1 Oxyura jamaicensis | reverse complement strand
AAAAGAAAAGAAAAGAAAAGAAAAGAAAAGAAAAGAAAAGAAGATATCAAGCTCTGTGTTTGTAGCATTAAACATCTGTAATTTATCTCTTGTACCAGATGATGAAATTACTTTGGAAGCCAGGAGACACAGTAGTGTAAGCTTGATTCACCAAGTGAACACATACACCCTTTCAACTGAATTAGATGTTTTGCAGATTACAGTCAGGTCTTCATTTTGCCTGATCACTGTAAATACTGCTTCCTAAAAATTCATTCATTCCTTGGTTACATAGTTTAGTCTACCACATATTTCTGAAAAGTACAAAATGAAAAAAAAAAATGGGTGTGGAATGAGGTCTGTTTCTGATGCAAACACGAAACGGAACATGTACTTCTTTACATGCAGATAATATGTGCTGTAGTAAATTATGCAGTTAAATAGCAGCTGTTTCTGTTTACTATTACATACCACCCCCAATAATGAGAGCAACCTCCCACAAGCAGCCATTGACCAACTGCATCAATCTTGCACATTTTCCTTTTCCTAAATATAGAGTAAAACAAAAACAGTAAAAATGCAGCATGCTAGAAGAGTTCTGGCTGAAAGAAAACAGTAACTCAGGCTTCAAAAGGTTTATTAAGGTTCTCTGTCCTTAATCCAGATATGCAGATATACATATAAAGGTCTCAGAATGGGTAAGGAAAAAAAATGGAATGGGGTGGGTAGAAGATAGTAGAGAAATCAGAAACAGAAGAGAAGGGGTCATAGTCTTACAAATGAGAAAATGTTATGACATTTGGAGTGTAGAATTAAAATACCATGGGAAGAGTTAGAAAACCTTTTTAAGCATCATCAGAATGTGAAATTTCAGATTGCTAGAGACAAGAAAAAATGATTCAGTATCCTATACATTCTTAGGCATTCAGATTTCGTATTCCAGCTATTTGTTTGTAAAATAATGCTATGGTTGTTACAAGATAACTAGATGGTGAATTAATGTTTATTGCGGCTTGTGATTTACTTCTCAGCACTCCCATAGTTTCCTTAAATTTACAGTTCACATAAGCCTTTGAAATGGGATAGGGCTAGTATTTTATTGCATAAGTATATTGTTTTCATTATGTTTTATCGTGTCTATGTAATTTTAATTACCTTGTGGATATATGTAACATTTTTTTGTCTTTTTATTATTGACTGTATCAGTGTTTCAAGGCCAGTGCCATGTGCAGAATAAAATCTAAAAAACTAGGTAGCATCTCAGCTGGATCATATTCAAATCACATCACACTACACGGTGTAAAAGTCAGACAGGTCACCTTCTAAAAGGAATATGCATGCACCTTTCTTTCTGCATTCCTCACTGCAGCAACTGTGCCATGGTTCTACACTGCACAAACACTCTCCTTGTAGAACTCAGAGTCTTTTTTTAACTAGAAGATAAGAGCATTGCAGTTATAAATGTGTACAAGTAGCTACTTTGATAGCAACTTAAAAATATAAGCTTTTAGGTCCCCCATTTATCCAGAGAAGAGCATGAATATATAAGATATAAAATGGAGAAAACAAACCAACTCTTATCCATATGAACACTTACTGCTTGCACTACCTGTCGTTAAGTACATTGTCCATAAAGAGTGGGGTAGAGAGAAGAAGGTGGACACTACAAAGAGAAAGAATATATCCTAGCAAGAGCCCTTACAATGTAGTTGTGGCTTTAAACAGATTAAAGGATGGACTATAAGCTGTTTCAAATGCCATTATATTTAAAGACATGACTCTTTAGATATGTTCACTTCTCTGGTTTGAGCTGTGGTCTTGAGGTTTTGGAGGGTTTTTGATGTTGATGGGTTTTTGTTTTTTCTTTTAAATAAGCCTTCAATTTTCCAGAACAACTACTTCTTTCCACACAGACCTAAGTTTTTCAATCTGAATATTTTTGAGAACTCATTTAATCTTTCTTAAAATCAAATTGAACAATTCTGGGATACAGTTCAAAGTTAAAACCACCTCAGTAAAAAGAAGGGGGAAAATGGTGACATTGTATTTAATGGAGATAGAATTTCACTCATTTTTTTCATTAATTCAGTTTGGAGATCACAGTTAACATCTTACAGCACTAGTTTTTAAGAAACTCTGCCACTGTGTCTTTCACGTCCCATTTACAAGCTCAAATGAGAAAAGTGTTACAGTAGGCAGCTGAGCGCAACAGAGCCACTCGCTCACTCACCCACAGCTGGGTGAGAGAGAAAATCAGAAAGGAGAGAACTCATGAGTTGGGATAAGGACAGTTTAGTAAGAAAGACAAAATAAAATAAAATAAAATAAAATAAAATAAAATAAAATAAAATAAAATAAAATAAAATAAAATAAAATAAAATAAAATAAAATAAAATAAAATAAATAAATAAAAT
>NW_023305182.1:0-3617 GCF_011077185.1 Oxyura jamaicensis | reverse complement strand
CCGCGCGGGGGCCGCCCGGTGCTGCCCCACGCCACATCCGGCGGGCGGGGAGGAGGAGCCCGGCCCCGGCGCGCTGCCCGCCGCGGGGGTTGCGCCGCGCCCGCCGCCGGCTGAGGGGGTGCCGCTGGCGGGCCGGGCAGGAAGTTAACGCCCGGCGGCGGCCGCTCCCCACGCCCCCACCCCCCCCTTATCCCTCCTCACCCCCCGAAAAATGGCAGCGAGGAGCCGGCGGCGGTGGGGGAGCTGTCCGGCTGCCGCCATCTTAAGGCGGAAGGGATGGCGGCGGCCCGAGCCCGCCGGGCTGCGGTCGGAAGGGCCGCGGTCGTGGCTGTGCCTCCGGTGGGGCTGGGGTGGCCGCGGGTGCACGGCCGGGAAAATGCGGGCTCCTGGTGCCCTGTGTCGGCGCTGTTGCGGGGCGTGCGTGTTTGGGGGACGGCGGCACGGAGATTGGGGTGTTTTTTTTTGGCTAGGGACGATGCCCACAAATTTAACGGCCGTTACTACATGGGTCTGTGGCCCCGACACATCCCCACCTGCGGCTCTACCAACCTGTGAAGTGTCTGTACAGCTCTAAATAGCTCCTGCTATCCGCGCAGCCAGTAGCGCTTGCCTGTAGTCCACCGAAAGCTAATGATGCACTCCTTACAAGCTCCTACTCACTGCAGTATCCCTGCATCTAGTACTTGTATACATGCCTGACAGTCTTTGACACCTTTTTATCATACCAGTTGCTATAAGCACCTCATATTTGTCTCAAACTCTACAATTACACAAGTACACAACTCCCTACAAATGGCCCTTGCGTACCAAACAACCATTTTCAACCCATTAATAGATTTACTGTGATTTTCAAGGCTCCATGTAACCATCATTATAGTTCTGTTATCATTTTTAACAACTACCTACAAAAAATACTAGAAAAACTGTAAATATGTGAAAACGAATAGGCAGAGCTTTAAGTAAAACAGAACAATCTTGAACTGTAAAATGCATTTTTACAAGAGAAACTAGATCTTACTACTTCCCATTGGGGAGCCTAATCTTTCTGAGCTTTGAAACCAGTAACTGCTCACTAGGATCTTTAGCCTCTGTGAATCTCTGTGTGATTAGAGAGCTCACATTCACTTGCCGGCAAAGGTAGCTTTGAGATACAAACATAAAAGGTTAATAAAAATAGCATTACATTCAAATAGTTCATTTGAAGGTAAATTCATTTCAATAACCATCTCTTTTGCTATCTATCCAGCAGATATTAGTAGTTTTGTTTAGCTGGTAATGCACTGAAAGTTTTGAGGATTTCTGTTTCCACTGAATTCAGAGTTTCATATGAACAATGTAAAGGGCTGATGAGATTATTGCACAGCAAGTAATTCCAGTAAAAAATAAATGTTGCTAGAAGGATGTGACTAATTCCATGATTAGCAACTTTTCATCCACTCCATGATGGTAAAGTAAGTGTTGATCTCAAGAATTTTGCATCTTGATAGTTTACTGTCCATTCTGTTCTGTCAGTTGTTCACCTGCTTACTTGTTTTGCAAGATGAACAGGGTGACCTGTCCTAACGTTGAAGGATAAAAGGGAAGGGTTGTTGGTTTACATTCTCAAAGCATGGAACTTTACGTTTATGTCCTTGATGAAGGAACATATCAAACTTACTCCAGGCTTTGGCAGAATTAAACAAATACATGTATATATATCACTATCCTTGAGTTCGTATGTTTGCAGAATATTTTAGTCTATACTAACACCTCAGTCTGTAAAGACATAGTAACTTGCTATGTCAGAAGGAGGGTAGTAGCTTCTTTTGTTGCTGGAAAACTATGGAATTGCTTCAATATTTTGACCCATCTATGAAATTAATTTGCAGAGAAATCCACATTGATCAATCAGGGCCTAATAGAAACTGAAGTTGTGTTTCAAATCATTGCAAATACATATATACAGATTTTTCTCTCAAAATCTAGAATTAAAATCTTTATCATAGAACACCTCGCATTTAACGTCTTAACATTTTTGACTGGAGGCTAGTAAGTGTGATGCCCATCTACAAGAAGTGCTGGAAGGAGGACATGGTGGGACTACAGGCTTATCAGACTGACTTCTGTGCTGGGGAAGGTTATGGAGCAGATCATCCTGAGTGCCACCACATGGCCCATACAGGATAACCAGGTGACTAGGCCCATTCAGCGTGGGTTTATCAAAAGCAGGTCCTGCTTAATGAACCTGATCTTTTACGACAATGTGATGCACTCAGTGGATGAGGAAACATTTGTGGATGTTGTCTGCCTAGACTTTAGTAAAGCTTTTGACACTGTTTCCCATAGCATTCTCATGGAGAAACTGGCTGCTCATGGCTTGGATGAGTGTGTGCTTCACTGGGTTAAAAAAAAAGGCTGGGTGGCAGACCCAAGGAGTTGTGGTGAATGGACTTAAATCCAGTTGGAGGCCAGTCACTAGTGGTGTCCCCTAGGGCTGGATATTGCAGCCAGTTCTCGTTAATATCTTTATCAATGATTTGGAGGTGGGGATCAAGTGCACCCTCGGTAAGTTTGCAGACGACACCAAGTAGGGCATAGTGTTGATCTGGTTGAGGGTAGGAAGGTTCTACAGAGAGGTCTGGATAGGTTGTTCTGGTGAGCCAAGGCCAACTGTATGAGGTTCAGCAAAGCTAAGTGCTGGGTCCTGCACTTTGGGCACAACAACCCCATGTAGTGCTATAGACTGGGAAAAGAGTGACTGGAAAACTGCCCAGTGGAAAGTGACCTGGGGGTACTGGTCAATAGCTGGCTGAATATGGGCCAGCAGTGTGCCCAGGTGGCCAAGAAGGCCAACAGCATCCTGGCTTGTATCAGGAATATCGTGGTCAGCAGGACTAGGGAAGTGATCGTCCCCCTGTACTCTGCTCTGGTGAGGTCACACCTCAAGTACCGTATTCAGGTTTAGGCCCCTTACTGCAATAAGGATATCGAGGTGCTGGAGCATGTCCAAAGAAGGGCAGTGAAGCTGGTGAAGGGTCTAGGGAAGAAGTCTTAGGAGGATTAGCTGAGAGAACTGGTTTTATTTAGTCTAGAGAAAAGGAGGCTCAGAGTAGACCTTATCGTGCTCTACAACTACCCCTAAGGAGGTTGTAGTGAGGTGGGGACCTGTCTCTTCTCCCAGGCAACAAAAGGAAGTCCTCAAGTTGCACCAGGGTAGGCTTAGGTTGGATATTAGGAAAAAATTCTTCACTGAAAGGGTTGTGAAGCATTGGAACAGGCTGCCCAGGAAAGTGGTTGAGTCACCAATCCTGGAGTTAAAAGATTTGTAGATATGGTGCTTAGGGACACATTTTAGTGGTAGTACCCCTAACACTTGGCAGTGCTAGGTTATCAGCTAGACTTGATGATCTTAGAGGTCTTTTCCGAATTAAATGGTTGTATGATTCTGTAATGGAGGAGATGATATTGCTATGAAATGCTTATTTTCTGGTAATAGATTTTAATGCCTTCAGTTTTTGATCTTAAAAAAAATTACATTTGTATCCCTCAGGGCTTTCCCAAAATAATCTTACTTAGAGCTTGGATATTTCTTACAAGGTCGTAATTAGTTCATCTTGTATCTCATACAACCTCTTTTT
>NW_023305181.1:0-1688 GCF_011077185.1 Oxyura jamaicensis | reverse complement strand
TTATCTCAACCCGTGAGTTGTTCTTTCTTTTATTTCTTCCCCTCCTCATCTGAGGAGGGGGAGTGAGAGAGCAGTTGTGGTGTTCAACTGCCTAGCATGGTAAAACCACCACACAAGGGTCAGGAAAAATATCTTGCTGAGGGATAAAATGACATATTTGGGAGCTTTTAACTTTAGAATAGCCCTGATACAAATTACAAAGACTTGTCTTTTCCATAGATTTCTCTTCCTCTTGATTGCAAACCTGTCTCAAACACAATACCTACAACATGGAAAACACGCTGTATCTTAAAGGATTTAATTTCTGGTAGGTGAAGAGTCCACTCACTGATGGAGCTTGTGCCAGCACTGAAGCAGCCCAGCTCATCTGTGCTCTTTTGGTGTCAGTATCAACAGAGAGCTTTGCAGCCACATAGGGGCAAGGATGGAACACTGTGTCCTCCAATATACAACAGATTGCTTTCAAAACTTACACTTGATATAGTCCTTTTCCTTTTTAATCTTTTGACACAATAAAACTGAGGTTTTGAAGAATGCTTACACAGGAGAGATGACAATAACGTTGTCTGCAACCTAACAGTAGCCTATGGTGTAATTGCTGGGCCTACTAGAAATCAAGATCCTGAAGGGTGAAGCTTTAACTCATGACTTTTGCAGCAGCACAGGATCATTCCAGCTACCATTACTCACATAAATACAGAATCACAGAATCATAGAATCATCTAGGTTGGAAGAGACCTCCAAGATCACCTAGTCCAACTTCTGACCTAACACTAACAAGTCCTCCAATAAACCATATCACTAAACTCTACATCTAAACAACTTTTAAAGACCTCCAGGGATGGTGGCTCAACCACTTCCCTGGGCAGCCTATTCCAATGCCTAACAACCCTTTCAGTAAAGAAGTTCTTCCTAATATCCAACCTAAACCTCCCCTGGCTCAATTTTAGGCCATTCCCCCTTGTCCTGTCACAAGGCACGTGGGAGAATAGACCAACCCCCTCCTACAAGACCTCATTCCCCTGTACTCTGCTCTGGTGAGGCCACACCTCGAGTACTGTACTCAGTTTTGGGACGCTCACTACAAGAAGGACATCGAGGCCCTGGAAAAGGGCCTACATGTCCGGAGAAAGGCTACGAAGCTGGTGAAGGGTCTGGAACACAAGTCCTGTGAGGAGCAGCTGAGGGCACTGGGGGTGTTTAGTCTGGAAAACATGAGGCTCGGGGAGACCTTATTGCTCTCTGCAACTGCCTGAAAAGGAGTTGGGAGCTGGGGGTCAGCCTCTTCTCACAGGAAAACTAGTGATAGGACTACAGGCAATGGCCTCAAGTTGTGGCAGGGGAGGTTCAGGTTGGAAATGAGGAGACATTTTCTCCTCAGAAAGAGTGGTCAGGCATTGGAACAGGTTGTCCAGGGAGGTGGTGGAGTCACCATCCCTGGGGATGTTCACAGAAAAGTTGGGCCTGGTGCTTAGGGACATGGTTAGTGGGTGGCATTGGTGTTAGGGGGATAGTTGGAGCAGATGATCTTGAAGGTCTTTTCCAACCTTAATGATTCTAGGATTCTATGTTTCTAAATGTTTTCTAGGTTGCTTGTGACTGGAGGTTCAACAGGGCAGAAAGAAAGAAAGAAAGAAAGAAAGAAAGAAAGAAAGAAAGAAAGAAAGAAAGAAAGAAAGAAAGAAAGA
>NW_023305180.1:0-3198 GCF_011077185.1 Oxyura jamaicensis | reverse complement strand
ATACTGTACATTATACACTATATGAGTTATATACACTAGTATATAACTCATATTCAGTTATGGTCTTTATATTTCCCTGTCTCTCCTCATGATTTAATGTGAATGAGGGATTAGTGTCTGTAGGAGACATAAGAGCCTGCCCTCTCAAAGCAATTATTTTATTAGGAATTTCAATTTTATTTTATTTTAATTTTATTTTATTTTATTTTATTTTTCATAATGTTGGAAACAAATATCAGGCTCTGTCTGTCTGAGCGGAAGGCACTGTGGATCTTTATCATTCATGCTGCCATTAGGTGGGCTTACAGTTCTTTAGTTTCCTTATGCATACTGCCACTGCATCTTCAGCTGATTATGGTATATTTCATTTTTAGTTTGGAAAGAGTGGAGAGGTTAAAAAGAAGAAAGGGAAAGAGAAGGAAATAATATATGAAATGAGTGAATTACAATAGATGAAAGGATGCAGGAAGACCAGAGTCAAAGACCAGATCAAAGTCTGCTGGGAATCAGTCAGGATCTTGCTTCCTCTTGGCAAGACTGGAGCTGGAAGACAAATTAAGAGGCAAGAACTGGAAAATGAGTAGTTATTTTATTGTAAAAAGATTATACCAAAAAATTAATAAAGAAATTGTGTGCCTAAGGGTGCCAAGAAGCTTTCATACAATGGATAAACAGCTGATGTTTCCACATCATACTTCAGGAATACATTCCCTCTGAAACACAGGATCTGTTTTCTTATTATTTTATTATCTAAAAAAATTAATAAATAAATAAAAATCAACCTTTGAATCAATAAATAAAATAATTGCTTAGAAAATGTGCACACATAAGTTTTCAAAAGAAAGCAGTCCATACCTGCATTCCTGCTGAAGCCAGATCAATTTATTAAGGTAGCTGCTACATGCTTCCTCTTTTCTCTGTCAGTTTTCCCTCTCTACAGTTCATCGAAAAGCTATGTAACAATGCAAACATAAATGTATAAATCCATTTAACAGCACAGTTACAAAATGTTTCTGAGAGTCAAACCTTAACTGTAAAATGTGTAATGAAAATATTTCTTATTCTTTCTTAAAACTGATATATATCTTGGTAAGAAAAAAGTGATCAGACAAAAATCCACCCTTTTCTCAAGAGCATGGCTACATCAATGACTCTCAGCAGCCCTACAGAGAAGAATATCAGAAACAAGGCAAGTACAAAGGTAGTTTATTTATTTATTTATATATTATTTAAATCTTGGCTTCCAGCTACAATGACATGGACTTTCTGAGCTACAGATAGAAGCAGGATCATCATGCCATCTGAGAGATTTACTTTCTCTTAACTTATCTAATCCTATTTATGTTTTTGGCTTCCACCCCATCATATAGCAATGCATTTCAAAATTTTATGGTGCATCAAGTGGAAGGCAACTCCTATCTGTGTTTAGTTTTGTAATTTTATTATTTACCTTGTAGTGCTTGTGTATTAAGAAATGATGATGCATCATTTCAATTCACCTTCTCTATGGTGCCAACAACTTTATATAACTTTTCCCCTTAAAAGCACCCTTATCATAAGCTGAAGAGTTGTTTATCATATGGGTTTTCTAGCCATACCCTTCCCCCCTGCATTATTCCTACCTCTATTACAACATTGTTGATCTCAGCACCTGAAGAGCATGCAGAACATAGCTGCCTTTAGTGTAATGATCCATGTTTCACCCTGAAATCCTTTCTCAGCACCTCCTATCATTTAATTTGTCTTCTAGAATATAGCTGAGAACCAATTTGATATTCTCAAGGAGTGCCCAAAACTACTCCAAATTTTCTTTCACAGTGGAAATAATTTGTAAATAATGCCACATTTTCTCACCTCATTACTCATGTTTGAGGAAAAGGATGTCTCCATAAGAGCAAATCCTATAGTAATAAATAAATAAATAAATAAATAAAAATATTACATAAATTGTTATGCACGGGAATATATCAATTTTTTTTGGTCATCTGTGACTTAGAATCAATCTGAAGACTAGGCTTCATCATCAGTGAATTTGGACAGCCCTATCTGGCAAGTTCTTGCACGTTCATGTAGTTACCAACCACTTCTAGACAGACGTCTATAACAATATATTTCTAAGGTCCAGTCTTTATCAGTTTTCTAACTAGCTGACAACAATAGTGAATATTATTGCACTTTTATACATTGAATACTGAGAAAAATAAAATTCCCATCTAATATGAATTCCTGCATAGCACCACTCATTGTGTTTCATTCTGACCATTCTGTGGTCCTTTAACAAGCATTATATCTGTTTTTTTTAAAAAAAGACATAGTCACTGGATGAAATCTACAGGTAACTTCACATTATTCCCAATTGTTATACTTCTTAAAAAAATGAGTTTAGTTTTGCATCCTATTCATCTATATGGCGGCAAAATCATTTTCATGTTTCTCTGTCAGGTTCATGAGTTGCTTGTTATCAGATCTACTCTGCTCTCTCTACCAAAGTCTCAGAGACTGCACACAATGCAAAAATAAGTGTTGTTAAGACTATTACAACCAGACATGGTTTGTTTTCCCCTGAAAGGATTACTTGTCCAATTACTACTTTCAAACCTGCTGCAGCTGATGATATGGGACCATGTGGAGTTAGCAACTACGTATCACAAAAGCCTTTAGAAATCAGCATAGAGTTCAAAATGGAGCAATACAGGAAACAGTAATATGCATGTCTACAGAAAGAAAAGGAGCCAGGCTTTAAAAGCTATTACAAAAGTAGCTAGATTTGTACCTAGCAGAATGTACAGAAGCAGCTTTATCTTACTGCAATGTTCCTAAGTCATTTAGGCAATGCCATAAATATAATTAGGAATTATCTCGGCTGCATTACACTGGCATAGATTTCATCTGACAACAATAACTCTGAAATGACATCTGTTTTTAAAAGTTCTCACAATTAAATTTATTTTTGATGTTCTCACAAGGAAATCAGGTGCAGGACAGGAGGTGGAATACTCACAAAATAAAATGTGAATGACTTAGTAAAAGGAGGTAATAGAGACTAATATCCCAAGACCAAGACACTTTGCTCAGAGATTTTTTTCTTTTAACATGTGTTGAAATAACCTGAATTGAAAAAAACAGCTGCTTAGAAAAGAAAGAAAGAAAGAAGGAAGGAAGGAAGGAAGGAAGGAAGGAAGGAAGGAAGGAAGGAAG
>NW_023305179.1:0-1430 GCF_011077185.1 Oxyura jamaicensis | reverse complement strand
AAGGAAGGAAGGAAGGAAGGAAGGAAGGAAGGAAGGAAGGAAATGAAGAGAGAGAGAAATGCTTCTGTTTAAAGCGTTTCAACTCCTGAAACAAAGTAATGTACTATATTAATGCAGCTAAAGCGTACTGGTGTGGAAAAAATAATTGTTGGAAGCAATGACTCTAAAGTATGAAAAATTTCTGTGTTATGCACAGGAATACTTATTATTCTCTGAAGAAAATTCAACTATTTTCAATAGACATAGAAATGAGATTGGTACAGTCATTGCCAAGGATTTGAGACTGCAGTAATTCATAGCTGAAAAGTTAGCAGCCCTAGTGGTACCTGGGATTTCATGTGGAATTTCAGCATTACTACTGAAGTTACAAACAATGACAGAGCTCTTTGTCTTAGAATTATTTACGCCAAATAAGAAATTGGTAATGTGACAAAATTCTTTACTGGAAACTACTAAAGATCTTCCTTATGCAAGCTGAAGTCAATACCTGTCTTTTCAACAATCTTATGAGTGATTGTCCCTTACAAAAGCAAAAGAATATATGCAATCAATGAAGATGACCATTTCTATTCTGTTACCAGAACTATTTGTTATTTTGTCACCATGTGCTTTGGCAATTATTTTTTCAGTCCTTAAGGCAGAAGTGGATTTTGAGAAGGATCTGGAAGAACAGATGATACTATTTGTAGTGCTCTCAGTACTGTTGGTACTATTTGTTATCATTTCTATGTATCTGTACTCCTGGCTTTACTATCTACCTCTGAAACATGAGCACATCATCATTACTTTATTATTACTATTTTTACCATGACTATTACTCTCACTGTATCAGCCTTGTACAACAATCTCATTGTGCTTGGCATGACAAAAACATCTCAAAATGTTGTCACAAAACTCCTGCAGAGGCAGCTGCTTGGCAGTTATCTATATCCTGCAGTTCTTTCTGACATGCAAAACCCTGGGCAGGACTTGGGGCACTTTGGCAGGTGTTACAGAGATCAAATGCACTCTGGAATCTTAATCTTTACTCCTTTCCATGTTTTAAATGAGAATTTCTATTTGTTTTTATTCTGTTTTGCAGTATCTGAACCACATCACTTACACTATTTTCCATTGTTTTACCTGGATGGATTTGTAAAGTCATCCTGCTGCATGTTCTCTCACAGTACTTTCTATGGAAATACAGAAGCATTTAATTGATTTAGCTTTTTCATTTCAGTCTGTTGGGATCCATTTTCTACCAAGTCATTCTGGCATTAAGACTCAGGGACGTTATCAGTTTAAAATATTTTTTTATTTTTTCTTAAAAAAAATAAAATAAAAAATCACTGCTTTAAAAATTGGCTTAAGTTCTCAACTACTTTCCTGCTCATTTTCAAAATCTTCCTCCACATATACTCCTATCCCCAGGTGCAACTGTGACATTATAC
>NW_023305178.1:0-3953 GCF_011077185.1 Oxyura jamaicensis | reverse complement strand
TTCACCCAGTTTTTCAAATGAATATTATTTTTTTATTACTATTATTATTTATTATTATTATTTATTATTATTATTTATTTATTTCTCAAGAGATTATAGGTGCTGAAAAACCTACAGAAAATTCCTTGTGGTTAACACTCCTTGGTGTTTCAGTCAAGATTCAGGAATACTTCTTAGACGACATTAAAAATTCCATCTCACTAATTCAAAGAGGATTGATGTCCTGGGAAGTTTTTTATGTTACTCATTTTCTGATAGAACTTGCCTCAGGCTGTTCATCCTGCAAGTTGTTCAGATGTAAATGAGAATAAAAGATGATAATAATATATATACTTTTTTTTTTTTTTTTCTAAATAAATGAATAAATAAATAAATGAACAAATAAGTAAATAAAATTAAATATTGCATACCGGAGGTTTAAATTTCATTATTGGTCACAATTGACTATACTGTGGCTTCTTTGTTATTTGTAATACACAGGTGGGCAGTTTTCCAAATGGTAATAACAGAAAGTAATATTCACCTAAATTCACTAGCTACCAAATCCAAAACCAAACAGCTCTGGAAGGAAGATAACTGAACTGAGAAGGGGAGTAGGGTGAGGGGGAACATCAATTGTAATGGGTCTAATTAGACATGGTCTTTTGCCAGCTTTCATAATGCGGGAATTCCTTTCACCTGGCTTAGGCCGTGAAGAATTTAGCCCACAGAGAAACATTATAAGCTCTTATAAGTCTTATAAGCTCTGTCAATAGTCATTGGGCAGGTACTTCCAGAAAGCAATATATCCCTTCTCAGGCAGGAACATGTGACAGGGGCAATGAAATGTGGACTGGGAAGGTCTATATGTCTCCTGCAACTACTGGGGAACCCCTGATTAATTAGACTAGGTGCCCAAGCTGACCACAGGCAACGTGAATCCTACTCTACATCAGTCTTAACAATGAGGTTTTCACAATTTTTCTCAAAGTAAAATAAAATAAAATATAAAATATAAAATAATAGAACACCCTCAGCAGTGCAGACTTTCAGAAGGATGTCTGAATATATGAACACTGGTGCCATGGAAAAATCATGTCTGAGAAGCAGAGACCACAACTGTGTGGTGTATCTGATCAAGTATATCCAAAGAAGAAAATATTCAAAGATAAACCCAAGATTTTCTCCAAGATTTTCCCTTGGGAAATGTCTTTGGACATTGCGGGTTTTGATTATGACTCTTCTGTAAAAAATAATAATAATAATAATAAAAAAATCTCGATAACCTAGGAGTAGCCCTGGAAGGAATAGTGTGTTCTTATGTGTAGTTCAATTTTTCTGCTGGGCAAACATCTTAACTGGATTCCTTTCTGTGTAACTGAAAGTTTTGCATAGAGGGGGATGAAAGAATTACTTTAATTCAGCAAGACTGTGCTCCTGTGCCAAATAATTTAAAAGAGAAATTAACATTGTTAAAACAGGTGAATATAGCAAGAAAGTGTACCAGTTTCTCCTTCCCCCACTCAACTGAATAGCAAGACAATATGAGAAACAACTTTTTTATTATCCCCCAAAGGCAAAAAACTGCAAGTAAGTTTTTTGAGAGAGAGGGGAAAAAAGAGTAGAATATCTTATGGAAGAAATAAAAACATAGCAAGAGCTTTTCCCAGCCTTTAACAAGGCAATTAAACTTGCTGGTAAATTTGTCAATAGGACACAGGCATTACCAAGATCATCCATGCAACTGCGTACTCTGGGCACTTCCTAGCCCTCCTTTCTGTGGAAGGAAAATTTGGACACACAAGCCAGAAAAAAAAGTCATGTCTTGATACCATAAGTCCTTCCGGCAGGACTGGAGGGGATCAAAACTGGGAAATGCCATGGCACATGAGTGCCTCTTATAAGGAACACAACTGGAGTTTGGTAAGGCCCTTGGATTCTCCTTGCCACTAGTGGCAGAACAAACTGCACAGTTAGGGTTTCAGAGAGAAAAAAGAGAACTGAAACCCAAGCAAAATTACAATACAAGGTATAGATACTTGATCTTCTCTTCTGGTAGTTTCTTCCTTTCTCTCTGACCTGTCCTCAGACACTGAATTAGTGGTGGGGGCTGCAGGCTCACTTCTCCCTCTGAATATTTTGTTGTTTAGGCACAATATAAACACACCAAAGTGTGTTGACACGTGGTTTGTATTAACAGAGAGAAAACTGAGTTATGACTAATCAGCCTATGCAAAATTTAATGAAATCACTTTACTGACTGCCAAGTCTTGGATATACTCTTACTTTATGTATGCATGCACATAAAATACATATTTTCTATTGGAAGGAAAAGATCCCTTTTTACTCTTCCAAATATTTCCACCAGAAAAAGTTGGAAATTAAAAATAAAAATAATAATAATAATAAAAATGCCATTTACTAACAAACATCGGGGGTGTTGTGGAAAGGATCAAATACAATAAGTATATCCAAACATATCTATAAAAGCACACAGACCTGAGCATATTTAAATTAAATAAATTCTTCTCAAAGAGTTCTCCAAGGACTCCAGTTAAGGTTCGGGGTATTGCTCTGTGTCAATCATGTTGTTTCTCAGAATTCAGTTTTGACTTCATAAAAAATTGACCACAACATCAGAAAAGAAATCTAATAAAAGCAATTAGATCAAAACATTTAGCCAAGTAAAAAGATGATAGAAAATCTTGTCATTCATGCAAAAATATCCTAAGGTGGACAAATGACACATTATTTCTCTCTCACTGCAGGTGAGGCAAACCACATCTCAAGAAGTGCTTCTGAGGCTTGCTGCCATTTGGGAAGCCTGACAGTCCCATTCTGCCCAGCTTTTGGGGTCACAGGCTGGGTTTGGCTGCTAGTATCAGTAACGGGGTTATTATCCTATTTCCCCAGGGCTCAAGGTAGGGCAGGCTGTAAGTTATTAACATTGATTTAAATGAATGCATCTTCCTTCCCAGATCAGATCATTGTCAGGCATGGAGGACAGCTAAGCATAACTGATTTATTCAGACTTTGAATAGTTAGCTCAGACTTGGATGGGACAGTTTACCTAAACTGGTGTGGAGTTCAACACAAATTGATTTCAGCAAATTTTATTAATTGAGAATAGTGAATCTCAGTCTTCAGACATATTTCAAGTCGAAGCAGAGTGTATTATTATTCTAAAATGTACATTTGAGGATGGGATTGACATCTTTTCCTGTTCCTTTTATGATGAAGGCTTAAAGGTATGTGCCTAACAGAAAAATATATATTTTTAATGAAAATATGCAATAAAAATAGCTTGGACTCTGCCCATGACAATGCAAGCCCTGTAGTACGAGCTTTGAAGGGAAAGGTTTATGAAGAAATGAGATGTTTTAGGTATTTTTCACATTAGCACATTCAGTATGTTTTAGGCAGCACAGACTATCACCTTGGGCTCTGTTTCTACAGTAGAAATGATAAATTTGTTTCAAGAGCCACTTCATGAAATTCTTTGGCCAGTTTATGCCTCAGGTCAAATTTAGATAACCATTATAGTCTCAAAATTATGAGTTTATAGTCTCAATTATGATATAATAACCTCATTAAGGTCTCAAAATTATCCAAGCTTCTTGAGAGTCAGCAGAAAAGTTAGGAAGGATTGAAAGGGAAATGGCAGTTGCAAAGCCAGAAACTGTACTGCTCAGTCCCAGAAAATGTACTGTTAAGTGAGATGTTGATCCCCTACCTTTGCATAGAGAAAGACTTTAGGTTGGTACAAAATACTCTTTAAAGGCTGTCCTTAATCATTAAGGGAACTGAAAAATCTTTCAGTAATGGAAAGAGGTGAGCAATTGGCCTGTGAAGGATTTGTACCTGTAAGAACCACTAGGGAAACAGGCAGACATATTTCTAGGAAAATAACAGGTATTATTCGGAGTCTTTTCTTGTGTGTGTATATATGTATACACACACACACAAGATACACT
>NW_023305177.1:0-3878 GCF_011077185.1 Oxyura jamaicensis | reverse complement strand
TTTTTAGGTAGTAGCCACCTTAGGTAAACATTATGAAAACAAAACAAAACATTTTCTCACCTACTATCCATTCTTGTCCACAGATATATTTCACCAAGACATTTTATACAATGATCTAGTTATTGACAATGTACTTAAAACAGGTATGAATCACTGTACAAGTTCTGCCATCACAGTAGGAAGGAAAATACGGAATGAAATGAGGCTTCAGTAACACTTGAAAAACAATAGATTTGTAATAAAATAAATCAAATATGCACATTTTAAAATAAATCTGAGGCATCAAATAAAACATCATATTTTAAATGTCATGAAGCATTTATAGGAGTTGACATTCTTTTGTAATCTAGGGATCACTTCTCACAAAACATAGGAAATAATCAAGTATGCTTTGTTTTGTTCCCTTTTTTTTTATTCTGATTTTTTTGAAGTTTCTGGTTATCCGGTCATGCATTATGCATTACAATCTTAGCTTCTAAAGCTAAACTGGCATAATTAAAGATTTTCTGCTACCGAATATTGTTTCTGAATGTGTCAGAACATTTTAGGGATGTTTTTAAAACAATTTTAGTACTTCAGAAAAAAAAAAAAAAAAGTTCTTGAATTAAATAACATTCTATAAAAACTTTTGAAATTTTATAATGGTTATGAGAGTTTATAACATGTAAACACAATATAGTGTATGTGCATGCTTTTATCTAAAAGTGCATGCTTTATCTAAAGCATGCAGGTTTAAATCAATGAGAAAGAATTTAGAAAGTGAATTTGAAGAGAAGAATATTTGGGAGAAGTTCAGATTCTTGAGTCTTTCAATAATTCCATGCAGAAGTCATAAAATGCAAAATTAGAAACTCTGTCTCATGACTTACATACAGTTAGGAATACCTGGCACTGAGACCACAGAGACAGATGAGACCAAGAAAGGTGTGACCAGACTTTCTCCTATTGAACCTAAGAAACTAGTTTTGCCTACAGGAGGGATCTGGCTTTCTTTAATGCCAATAGAAATTGACCATTGATATTCAGGGGAATAGAATGGGGCCTATGGACACAGTTTGTTTTGACTGCAGCAGTAATTTTTAATGAAAAAACTATAGTAGGCAAAACTTGATACAGTTCTAATGAATACATTGCAAATGATTAAAATGATAAAACTATGTGGCCTTAAATATTGTCTTCTTAAATATTTGTCATTCAAACAGACTTGGAAAAGGTGTTAATTTAAGAGAGTATTCTGAAAGACAGTTTCTCATTATTTAGCTTCTAGTGTAAATAGATTAGCAATTACTTACTTTTTTTTTTTTTTTTTTGAAAGCATTTGTTAACATTCTGAATAAAACAAGATATTTATCATATTTTAACTCTTTATGCCTGGCTTTTTCTAAACATTTTCCCTGAAGTATTCATGAAGAAAGAAATCCCATGAAATCTTTGAAACTTAAAGTACTATCTTCCAAGAACAGCGAGTTCAAGAACTGATTGGAACTCAGTTCATTTTAAACTACTTAAGATATGTGTTTAATTTTTAAATATGCCAATTTCCTGTCACAGTCAGGTCACAGCTTTCCTGTGTCTTGTTCACCTACTTGGATGTAGAATGATTTCAGTAATCCTACATTTTGTTTAGCAGACAATATCTCATCCTAAGTATTAGAGTAAATTGCAAATGTAACAACTTGCTACATCTGATGAAGAAGTTAGCTCTGACATCCAGATACATAGACAGAGGAATCAACTTCTAGATCAAGACAGAGGAATGAACCAAAACTCTACAAGGACTTCTAAAAACAAATAAGAATTGCCACTCTATACAGCAGAGAGAAAAAATTTCAAGGCTGAAATTATTTGAGACTGAAATAACCTTAAAGGCTAAATTATTTTTATAAATTTAAATATATGTATATATACATATATATATATAGTTGATAAACAAAATCAAAATCAAATTAAGAGATAATAGAGGCAATTCAGTTTGGCTTATTTTTCTTAGTTGTCAAAATAACCATATAAATTCCAAATAAAGTGTACCAGTACTTAGTGCAGTAGTGTAAGGTTTTCTGAATGCACTGCTTAGCAAGTAGACAGCTTGTTATTTACTTATCAAAGTTTTGACTGGTGTTAAGATGTAGCTTTACAACAACTAAATCTAAAAGTCAGATTGGCATGGACAATAAAGACAAGATTGAAAATATGGAAAAAGAGTCATTGCCTCCTATTCCAGTTCAGCTTTTGTTATGGCTGCTGCATGGACATCCAGGAAAAATAAAAGAGTCTTGGTTAAAATATATCAGGCAAGAATTAGATAGAATATCTGTTTCTCCTAGTTGCTTTTCTAAAACCTCAAGCACTAGCCAGAAGCTTATTAACACTTCACCTAAATTCCAAATTTGATGTTAGGTAAATTATACACACTAGAAGGATTAGATATATTTCCCATGCTCTCTAACTTTCTTTGTGAAGTGAAGTATAAGTGCTGTTTTATTGAAGTTATCTCAGAAATTTTGCTCATCATGGATAGGTTGGAGAGAAGGCTTATGGGAAAATCCACAAAAGAGAATCCTTTAGACTGTCCTGTCTGCAGCCAGTCACACCTGCTAAAATCTCTGTTATAAAGAAAATATGCCACTGGAAATACCTATTCTTGTGAAGAGAAAAGATGGAAAGTGTTAGAAGGTCTGCTGATATAAGAGAAGTAAATAAAACCAATCAGTAAGAGTTTGTAAACAAGATTCTAAAAAAGTACCCTAAACAAATGCTAAAAAACAGCTGGGCATTGCAGTACATAGATTGCATAAATAAATAAAATCAGATGGTCAAGAATATTAAAGTGTTCCTATCTTAGGAATTCAGTGTGATTTGTTTGTGATTGTTTGTTTGTTTATGTTTGCTTTGCCATCTTCACCACATCAAATCCAGTTAAAACAAAATTCACCAAGATCAGGTAAATCTAAATATTTTCAATATTGGCAAAGCTTTCTTCATGTCTCTCTCAGCTTCAATTCAAACAGGTGTTTTGAGAGAGGCTGACCAGGAGAACTACTTCCTGCAAACCTTTCACATTGCTCCCAGGACTGAAGCTTTGCTAGTTTGCACTGACAGTGGAAGCATCACTATGCCTATTTTTTCTGTACTGATCCGTAACTTTTTCAGAGCAAAAGAAAACATACCTCTGATTTCTTGCACAACAGAGCTGATAGAATTTCATCTCATAATTCATGTAGGGAGGAATAAATCTACTTTGCCAGATTCATATTTATCTTTAAAGTATCTCTCTTTGAAATATATCCCATTTTAATTTTTGAGGTCGATATGAATAATTTTGTATGGATATACTTCAGTTAAATCTGTTTTTTGGTTTTTGGTTTTTGGTTTTTCTTTTAATTTTATTTTATGCTCTTGGAGAACTGTGATCCTTGATCCTTGGCACTAGGGACTTGTTTTTAAAATGACCGACAGAGATGACTTGTTTTGTTCCATGACTTACCACATAGAAAGAAATTAAAGAAAAAAAAAAAAAATCGGGAAGAGACCACAGTCATTTTTCTTATGGGCAAAACATGGGCAAAACATCAGTTAATTCAGAGGGGAGGTACAACTCAGGGAAAATCCTGCTGTCCACGGAACAAATCGGTTTCAGCGCTACAATCTGCTGGTCCTACAGAGGGAAAACAAACTGCTTTTGACATCCAGGTTCGCTCTTTCATTTGCAAATGACTCACCACCAAACTTTCCCACTCTTGTAGGAAAACGGAGCGCAGTTCCCAAGCGCCAGTCTCACAGGGGTGAATGCTTTAACCTTCCTCCCAGGGCACCCTCACGTAACACACACGCACCCCTCCCCAGCCATTAAAAAAAAAAAAAAAAAAAAAAAAAAAAAA
>NW_023305176.1:0-4255 GCF_011077185.1 Oxyura jamaicensis | reverse complement strand
GCCCACCTCTCAGGCCTGCCCAGGTCCCTCTGGATGCCATCCCTTCCCTCCAGCATGTCAACCATACCACACAGCTTGGTGTCATTGGCAAACTTGCTGAGGGTGCACTCAGTCTCACAGTCCATGCAACTGACAAAGATGTTAAATAATACCAGCAATAACATGTTAAATAATATAGTGTGCAGAGGGCTATGGAAAAAAAAACTGAAGACAGTGTGTTTTACTGTACTTTTAAAATTATAAATAACTCATTCTCATCCTATCTGGACATTTTTGTAATACAATGCTTATTATATGCATTGCGCAGGGTTCTCTATTTTTGCAAAATCACAAAAGTGCCTAATGCTTTCTAATTTAAGAATCTCCACCCAGAACTGTTACACTGTATAAACAAATGTCCTTGGAATCAGTATTCATCACAAAACATGTCATTGTTGTTTTGTTAGTTTCTTGCTTGCTTGCCTTGATTTTTAATGCCAGCCTAAGAGAACGTCATGGTTTCAGCTGAGATAATTATCTTCATAGTGGCTGGTATGTTGCCATGTTTTTGATTTAGGAGAAAAATAATGTTAATAACACACCTTTAGTTGTTGCAGAGCAGTGCTTACACTGAGTCAAGGACTTTTCAGCTTCTTGTGCTGCCCTTCTGAGGTTGCACAGGAAGCTGGGAAGGGACACAGCCAGACTGGCTGAAGGGATCACAGAATCATAGAATAATTAAGGTTGGAAAAGACAGCCAAGATCATCTGGTCCAACCATCTGGACCTTACTATAGAGACTATTAAAAAGCACACCCTTTACTCTAGGCAAGTTAAAATAGTTTTTGAAATTTTTGAATAGTCTTGAGGAGTTCAAACTAGCATGATCCTATTATTTTGTCTCCTACACATTTTTGCATTTTTGTCTATGGTTATACAGTTATTTAAAAATACCACCCAGAGATCTGCCCTGAGGGAGGATGGTTATGGGTCACAAGTTGTGTAGGAGGATGTAAGCAGGTATCTATCATGATTGTTACCTTTGATGGTTTTGGAATTTACACCTGAGCAAATGCAGAATGCTAAAAAGCTGATAGATTTTTTAAAAAAATGCAAGCTCTGATCCTGGCAATGCCAGAGGTTTATAGCTCACTATGCTGTGCTGGGGTCCGGCCTGTGCATATCAAACATTATTTAGCACATTTTCTTTTTTTATTCAGCACCTTAAAGAGGAAGAAAATGCCTCTGAATCTGATCCAACTCTGGTGACAATTCCTGCAGCTCATCCAACTCCCACGACACACCCTCTAGTTACTCCAACCCCAGCAACAGGCCCTGTAGCTGAACCAGAGAACCAACCTATGCAAGTAACAGTCACCCCTATACACAGGAGGAAACAAGGGATGCAAAAGTCACCTTGTTTAGCAAGGAAAGAGATTCCTACTTAGAATAGGAAGGAGGAAGAAGAGGACAAGGCAAGCTACTCTGAAGTAGTGCTATCATGGGAATAGGAAGAGGAATAGGCAGATCTCATAAATGCAGCAGTCACCACTTGATCCCCATCCCTGAGTAAGCAGTGAGATACGTGGAAAGATTTCAGCTGTCATCCAGGTGTGCCCATTGTCACCTGGCTGCTCCAATGCTGGAACAACAGGGACAGTAGCTTGGAATTAGAAGGCAGGGAAGCCAGGCAGCTGGGATCCCTCTCTAGGGAAGGGAGCATTGACAAAGAGATTGGAAAACAGGTACAAGCCTTTAGCTTCTGGAGCCGACTCCTGTCAGGCATGAAGGAAGAAAATCCCTTCAAGGAAGGTGCTGTGTGTCACCCAGGCAAATGGACAAACATGTAGGGAACACCCAGTACCCAAGAGAATTAGCCATGCTGGAGGTGATTTATGGTGACCTAGACAATGAACAGATTCCTACAGATCCAGATAAAGTGAAGCACATGAGACCGATGTGGCAGAATTTTATACAGAGTGCACTGTCTTAGTATGCCAACTCATTAATGACCTGGAAAAATGGAGAGGGACAAATGATGGATGAATTGGCTGGCCAATACAAAGAAAGTCTCTTCTTCCCTATGGGCCTTTCTCAGCTGTGGAGAAACTGGTTCAGCAGCTCAAACACAGAGAGAATAAGTTTTCTCCACCACCCATACAGATCAGTATATCAGCTATTAGAAGTGTTTCTCTGCTCAAGAAGGAGGATACAGTGGGTATGCATCATGGGCCACTCTGTGTTTTTTTATCTGCATGACCACAGTGGGGACAAGAGGAAGTAGAATGGGAAATCTACCTCAACTCTTGAGGCACAGGTATATGAGTTGCAAGGAAAAACAATGTAAATGGCTGCTTCAGTTTCCACTGGACAGTAGATGGACTGATCTTACTTCTGACCTTAAGGAAGGGCCATTTGATTCAAATTTACAAGAAGCAAGTAACAAATGCAATGACCTGGACTAGAGAGTCCTTGCCTCCAGACGGGTGGGGGAAAGATACAACGGGTCTTATTGGACTGTGAATATTTGAATGCCTGGCACATCAGAACAATATGAGTATAAGGCTCTAGTGGACCTGGTGCACAGTTTACCCTAATGCCACCAAGCTATCAAGGGGCAGAACCCATCTGTATTTCTGGAATGACAGAGGGATCCCAACAACTAACAGTACTGGGGGGCAAAATGATCCTAACTGGGAATGAGTGGCAAAAGCACCCCATTGTGAATGGCCTGGAGGCTCCATATATCCTTGGCAGTACCCTCAGGAGAGCGTACTTCGAGGATCCAAAAGGGTACTGGTGGGTTTTTGTCACACCTGCCTTAAGAAAATAGAAGGCCAAACAGTTGTCTGTCTTGCCTGATCTCACAGAGAACTCTTCTGTTGTGGGGTTGCTGAGGGTCAAAGAACAGAGGTACCAACTGCTAGCACAATGGTGCATTTGTGCCAATATTGCACCAAGGGCTGTGTGGTGCTTAGGTGCCTGCCAGGTTAAATCACAACAGAGAATTGAAGCATTCTCATTTCATAAATTTCAACCCTTAAGTATCCAGTGGAGTAGGTATTTTAAAATATTTATATCCTGCATTAACTAGGGGAAAATCTTACTTCTTCAAAGAGAAGGATTACTCTTCAAATATTTATGCACAGCTACTGAATAGCTGGTTAATGCTAACCTGTTGCAAAGCTTAATTCCTAATTTAGATAATTCCACACCTTTCTGATCTTAAAAGAGAAATATTAAGTTACAGTGTTTTAATCACTTTCCCTTTGAATGTATTAACAATCTAAAGTTAGAGTGCCATTTTAGTAAAGAACGAAAGCTTATGAATCTGATGACCTCTGTGTGAAGACAAGCTTTTCAATACTCCAGAAGCTAATGAGGTGTATTTCCTATCTGTTTTTCATATCATAAATGTAAACTTTTATACAAGCTAAACTAAAGATAATATTGAACTTTTAGTGGGCTTTGGCTAACCAGCCTGTACGTACCATCTGCAATAACATTATTATAGAAGTCTATTCAATAAACCTCGCCAACCAATTTATATTTCCTTGCCTTGTTTACCTTTCCAGACTTTCCTCCAAGCAATTCACTGTTTTAGAAACCCCATCTGTCACCTTCTATCGTCTCTTCTTTTAAACCCATCTTAAAAATACTGTTGTTTCATCAGACCCAAAAATGCCAGTCTGCACTCTTAAGATATAACATGACAGTTATTATTATTGTTAAACCCATAAATTATATATATCATTCACCTCTGCTGGAAATTGAGGTTTATCATTTATCTCCCTTCATTTAAGATTCATAAGTATTTTTAATTCTCCCATTTTTCAATTGTTTTTTATTATGGGACAGTTCTGTAAAGTTTAATTATATGAAAGAGTGCTTGCTAGCACCAAACTTTGGTTTGCTCAAGTCCTAAATAAAATAGTGTCTTTGGTTGTTAAGAACAAATAGAGAAGATGGGATTTTCAAAGATAAATAGATGAAATTTTAGAATATTTAATCTATAAAAAAAAACTTTGTTTGTACCTGCTCATCAGAGCAGTTTGAAATTTGCTATTTGTTACAGTTCTGAAGGGCCCCGTATGGGAAAGTGTTCAGTTGATTTTTCACAATAGTACCAGTAAACTACAAAAGATATTCCCTCTCCCATCAGCCCTGCTTTTCCCATATCCTTATCGCAGCCTTGCTGCAAGGATGTTATTTTAAGTACAAAAATAAGAAACTTTCAAAATAAATTAATTGAGTAAAACTAAACTAAGACAAAGATT
>NW_023305175.1:0-3075 GCF_011077185.1 Oxyura jamaicensis | reverse complement strand
ATATAAGTATATATAAAATAACAATAATTTTATACATGATCTGCATTTCTGACCTGAATTGTGAAATACAAGCTCCATTATTTCCTTCATAGCTCTTCTGATGGATCACGAATGGATCTTTGCCAGAGTGAGTTTTTCTACTTCTGAAGAACATGTGGATCAGCTATTAAAAAAAAAAAAAAAAAAAAAAAATATTTTAAAAAAAAAACTAGTTTTTTTAAACAAAAATACTGCACTTTAAACGATGTTGGTTTTCTTCAGATTTTTTATTCAATTCTTTCATTAATCTTCTGATGCAAGATCTCCTTTCTAGTAAGTACTGACTGAAGTAAATCTATTTCCAACAGCACATAAGATATTGGAAGAAGTCCAGGGAAAAATCTAAATGTGCAGCTTCTTGAGGAAGATGTCACAAGATGTGATACCACTGCTTAAATCATACGACAGGTTTCCAGTGCAAATTGGAGCAGAAACCTACCAGTAGCTTTGTATTTTGCTGTTTCATTGATAAATAATCATGGTGCCTATTCTTTAAGTTGTGTTAATAAACATGCACATGGTTCTCTGTAAAGTCACAGGGCAAGAAACTTTCCCTGCTTCCAGTTATCTGTCTTATTAAGTGGACAATAGTACACATAAGTGAGACCACTGGTGAGAAAAGAGGTGATAGGAGGACTTACCGCTAGCTTTTGCTGGAGCAAAGAGATAAAGGCAAAGATTGAAACTGGGCATAGGGGTAAAGATAACGATAGGTGTTGACAAGAATTAAGTCCCAGAGAATTTTGAAGCAATAGGTATTACAGTAAAGGACAGGTCTGAAAAGCTGCAGTACTGGGGCAATGAAGCAGAAATGGAGGAGCGATCAGACAAATCAAGAAGAGAAGAGTCTGAAAAGTGTCTTTTTCTTCCTGAAGTAGAAAAGCATGAGAAAATGAGAGGCATTGAAGGAGAGGAATAGTGATAAGGGAGAGAGAATTTAGAGGTGGAAAGATCAAAAGGAGAGATGATCAGCAAAAGACATGGGAACAGATTTTTAGAGTGAAGTAGGTGTCTAATTTACACTAAAATGCATGCCAAGGTCATGCCAGAAACTCTAAGATGCAGATGAAAGAAGGTGGATATGCAAAGGGAGTGTGAGTAGTTAAAGCACCTAATTGTTAATTCAGAAAATGAGTCGCTCAATGAAAGTGTACTGAGCTGAAAAAGTAGTGAAGGACTTTGCAGGAAAAGCAGGAAATCAGGCTTAATCATTATCACAAGACATAGTTAATGTATTTTTGCCCAGGATTTTCCAGACATAAATACATGCACACTTTCCACTTAACACTTCCACAGGAATTTCAATCCATGGGAAAGTGTACCTACATACAGAGTAAATCATAATCCTTGTTGTACATTGAATTTACTATACAGGCAACATGGACATGCCTAGACCTTCCAGACATATAGATTCCTAGCTGTAACTACTAAACAGTAGAAAACTCAGAAAATAAAGAGAATCCTAAAAATCTCCCAAGGTAGAATCACCAGGCAGAAAGAAAAATAAGTCTAGGGAAATCCAGACATGTGGTAGGTAGTCTTCTGAATGTCAGATTTATCATTTATATAGATATTGCTGCTAGGTGTATCCAATGTGATTACCAAAGCTTTCCTGTCTATACACAAACTCACATTGTCACCGGACAATTATTTTACAATACAGTGGTCAAATATTACATGCTGTTACAGACAGCATGATTTTCTTTGATAGGAGGTGCCTGGATGATAATATACAAATAGAAACTTTTTGACTGGCATAGTACAAATAAATGCCAGGAAAAAAAAAAAAAAAAAAATGGTTTTACATGCCAAAAATAGGTTTCAACATATATTTCCATGTTGTTCCATGAAGAATCTAGACCATGTACCATTTCATTAGATGAATGGTTGAAGGTTATTCACATGCAAAACTTAAAAATATACTAAAAACATATAAACAGTAGCACAGTGGAATAGACAGAAGACTTACAGAGAGAAAATTTTAAAGAAATGTGTTAAAAAAAAAAAAAAAAAAACTAAGAAACAGAAGTTCAGAACATGTGAGGTCTGGAAATAATAAATACAGAAGAATTTACTAAGAAAATTCTAAAGGTGGATCATAATACTGTTGAAAAACAACAATTTTCTACAAAAGATCTATAACACAAAGTAGCTGTCTACTAGTTACTTAATAGTATAAAAGTGTGTCCTTCATTAAAAAAAAAAAAAGAAAGAAAGAAAGAAAGAAAGAAAATGTATTCTCAGTAAATTTGCTATATATATATTACATAGATTTTTTTTTAATTAGATTCTTGCAACATAGACAATATTATTTAGAGGAAAGAGGAGAATTGTATAAGTAGCATAGAAAACTCTGATGGAAAACAGGTAAAGGGCAATCCCCATGATCTCATCATTTTTACCTGCCTGATAAGTGCTTTCACGAACACCACAGTGACTGCTTTCCTTCTAACTTACCACTATTAACAAAGGGCAGCTTTATAGTACGAAGCTCTTGATTTACATCCTCTTCAGTAGGAGTGCTTATATTCATAAGGGTGAACACCAGCTCCCAGCTTCACCTTTCTCTGTTTTGACGTGGTCATTTTTGTTTGCTTGCTTGCTACATTGTTCATTTAAGCAGATACGGACTTTGCAAACATATCAAAATGATTCCTTTCCATATTTAGGTAAATGATACTGAAATGATCAGTGGTCAGCTATTCTCAGTGAATATGTAGGTGACATTCCTTTACCAAATGAAAAACTTCATGAGAACTTTGAATAATCATTTTTTTTTCTAATATTATTTACATCTAAGATAAATCTGTGTCTCTAATACAAGAACACCATTTAAAACATATTCCACTTTTTCCTAATGAGTTTTTGAGTAACTATGCTACATAGTATTTACTTGTATCTGGTTTTGAACTTTTAATTTTATTTTGAACAGGTTCAAGCTACAAAAGCAGTCTGAATAGAAATGTTGTTCTCTTGTTCAGAGAGCCCAGTTAACTTAGGCAAGGGTATTCTGGCAAACCTTGCAGGAACCTTTGG
>NW_023305174.1:0-1246 GCF_011077185.1 Oxyura jamaicensis | reverse complement strand
GAATAGTAGAGGAACGAAAATAAAAGAAATTAAAATTAAAATCAAAAATAAAGAAAATTGAAGGTCACCTTTAAAAAAAAAAAATGATGTTTAAAATGTACTAATATTTTATTTCTGACAGATTTTACCAACTTAGACTGTGGTTTAAAAAAAATAAAAATAAAAAATGCACACATTCTTGTTCCTCTACTATTCATTTAAAGGAGGTAAGGAGGCTTGTTAAGTTTAGATACACCAAAAAAGGGTGCTACAAATGCAGAGATATTCTGGGTATATTAATCAGTGAAACTATTTCTTTTAAAAGCTTCTTCTTAAAGGTACTTAAATCAGAAATGAAGGAAGCCATCTTGTCATTTGAAGTTTATTGCAACAGCTTAACAGCAGGGAGGAGAAAAGATGTGGGAGAAAAAGGGAATATACACAGCAAAAGACCAGCACTCTCAATCAATAAATATCTTATTTGTAAGTACAGGGAAATGCATAGTCCTAGGTTCAGTTTTGAAATCTAACTTCTGTTTTGAGCCAGAATGTGAAAATTAAATATTTTTAAAACCTTAGTGTTAGCTTCTGCATATACAGTTGGAGCTATATTTGCTAAAAATAGGTTGAACTCCATTTCTATAAAACTAACAGTGTTTGCTAGGTGTACATGAAAGCATATTAGAGACCATCATCTCTCTTAATAGGAATTTATGGATATTCCCAGTAATTGCCTTTGATTGAAGTCCTTTTTTAGTGATGTTAATTTCAGCAAAACAAGCAGCAGCCCAAAAGATGAAAACCTCACTCCACCTTGCTAGCAAGAACCTTTGAAAATGGGGGTTCTCCAGGCTTCCTCTCTTCTGCAGACAAAAAATAGTGACAGTGAAGTTCTTGCAAACACCACTGACCAATATCCATTACCTTCTTGAATTTTTAAAAAGTTGAAAATAAATATTGGAATGAATACTTTTTAATTAAAGAGTCCCAAAAACGAATATCGAACTTTTCTAAAATCTTGACAGGTAGGTTAAAATAATAATAATAATAAGTAGAAATTTTCTGTTATTTTAGTAAAAACAAATGGTGTGAAAAAAAAAAAAAAAAGGATCCAAGACACGCAACATGAATGGTTTCATTACGTTTTTATTGTTGTTGCGTATGTACACCTAGTAAATGTTTAAATTAAAAATGCAGTCAGTGGCCATAAGAGATGAAAAGATGGTGGTTGGGATTCTTTTTCTTTTCTTTTCTTTTTTTTTTTTTT
>NW_023305173.1:0-3095 GCF_011077185.1 Oxyura jamaicensis | reverse complement strand
CTGCTGCAGCATTTTCCAGTTAACAAACCGTTACAGTTTTGTTAGCCTTACCTCCTTCTCCTCTTTCAAAAAAAAAAAAAAAAGCAATACCCAACCCCAAAAACAGCAGCATCTCTGCAGCTTCAGGCTGGTTCCAGCTTTTTGGCTGTTTCTGAAAAGTTCAATGTGTCAGGCAGGAGATGCTGCAACAAGCCAAATCTCATCAGACTAATTTTGCCTCAACTTTCCCAATTCTTCCCTCATCTCCTGCCATTTGTAGTCGAGTGCCTTCCTTTCGGTCCCAAGACGGCTGATTTCCCCCCTCGGGGCATTGCCAGCTGCCATATATGAGTTTCTCCTATAGAGATTGAATGAAAACATATACTGTGCTGGAGTGTTAACTTGTAATGCAGCTATCAACAGAAGTACATATCACTCTGGGTGGCATTAGTCAATTATGACAGAAAGCCCATTGGCGACACAAGTCAATTGATAATAAAGCATAATCTCTCTTTCCCCCGTCACATATTTACCAGCCATGAACTACTGTAGCATATTTCCTATTCACAGATGAATGCCCCAGCTGTTCAGATGGGTATTTTTCAGAGCTGAATGCAATCTAGAGGGTTAATGGCTCCAGTGCAGTGGTCTGAGGATAAAGCCACTGCAGGTGTGCAGCTAAACGGGGAGTTAATTGGGTAGCAGGTGAGCATAAACAGAGCGCACAGAGGGTGTGGAAAAGGCTTTAGTGAGGAGGAAGGGCCAGTGGGAATGCTGAGCCCCAAAATAAAGATGTATTGAACTTTCCTTCTCTGTGCCGCAGTCTTTGTTGCACGCAGCCTCTCTCTTTGTATATCGTTTGACTCTCCAAAATGCTGCTGCTGCTATTGCTGTAGGGGCTCCCAGCCTGGGATACAGGCAGGAAGCATCCGAGCAGCTGCTGCTGGAGGACGGGGCTTGCGGGGCTCATTGGCAGCCAATTCATCTGGCGCTGCGGGGACAAGGCGGGCGGTGGGGAGGAAGGCTCCCCGTGAGGCCATGGGTGGGCAGGTCCGGGAGGACAGGGGATGAGGCTGCTCCACTCCTTGCAGGGCAGGAGGCTGGATGCTGGGAGCCAGGGAAAATAAAAACAAGAAGCAGAATCAAACGGATGGAAACAACCATCCCTGCCTCTCATCTGGACAGGGAAGGGAGCCCTGAGCCAAGGAGGGATGAGGCCAGCTGGGCACTGAGAGGTGGACAGGCAACACCAAGAGGGGAGAAGGGAGCTTCTGGAAACAATCTCTGGCAGGCAAAAGGGCCCTAAAAGAACCAAACTAAAGCAAAACCCAGAGGCAGAAGTAGAAGTAGGGACTGAAAAAGCAATTCAGTCATCCCTGTCCAGGTGGCTGCTCTCCCCGAATAGCAATGAGCAAGCTCAGATTTGTGAGACCACCACCAACCTGCCTTGGTCTGTCTACCACAGATCATGGCCAGAGCAAGCCTCTGCTGAGGTGTTTTACCAGTTGCTCAGCCCCACATATCCAGCTCTCCACCTTTGGGCTGTTAGTGTGTTGGGTTCACCCCCAGCCCCATGTAGGGCAGTGGTGCCTGCTGGAGGAGGCCGGCCAGTTCCCTGGACCCTTAACAGAGCAAACATCCAGTTTCACCTCCAGAGCCATTCTCTCAGTTCCCCTCCTCAAGTCTATGCTGGGCTTTTCAAGAGTCTGTGACTTTTCTGATAAATTCCATGTAGAAAGGAGCAGCACCAGCAGGCACTGCTAAGCAGCAGCGTGTTGGGGGATGGCTGCCGCATTGCCATTAAAGCTGGCAGAAATAAAGCAATCCTGACTCAATTTTGTTTCCTGTGTCCCTAAATCAACTGCTGCAGACAGGTCAGTGTTTTTTAATCAGACAAAGGGACCGAGCATGAGTTATTTATTTATTTATTTATTTTAAAAGTCAGACCTGGAGCCTTTCAATTAGCTCAGCTCTTGGCTTTTGTGAGAGCACATCAGGCTTTGTTTTTTTTTTTTTTCAGTTGCTTTCCTTCAGTCACCCAGGTGATGGTGGGGCTCCGGGGAAGCTGTCTGTTCAACCTGCCCCACGCCGCCCCTCTGCCAGCCTGCCACGCTCCCCTCTCCTCCTGAGGTCTGCACTGAGACCTTCATCCCTGCACAGGCTTGAGCAGAGCAAGGGATGCTTCCAGCAAGCCACCTTCATGGTTCAGTTCCTTCTCAGAGCCTGTGCTTTATCTGGATATTGATAACCTGAATAGCTCTCCTAATCAGCCGGTAATGGATTCCACTGGGAACACCTTATTTATCTACCGCCTCTTCCAACTTCAGTCCGCTGTCTCCTTGCAGTCTCCTGGCCAGGCTGCCGAGCGAGGCACGTGCCTCTCATTTTTCAGAGGAGGGCAAAACTCTGCTGCTGCTGCCTCCTTTGCAGCAGCACATCCTCTCCCAGGTACTTTAAGGCAGACAAAGTGGTTTAAACCAGAGGAGATGGGGGATTTGGTTCTGTTCTCACCTAATGGGGCTGCATTAAGAAGAACAAACACATCTGTTCTTCATTCTCCCACCTGGCCACATGCTCCAGACACACTGTGCTGCAGCCTTGTTCATGAATGACGGGAAACACAAGCTTCTTTGTCTTCCTATTTTTCTGTGCACACAGATGCATGCATGCATGTGTGGTCCTATAAGTATGTTTTCCTAAAATTAGGCAAATGTGTAAGCCACTCCCTGTTCCTGCACCATTTATGCACCAATGTGAGACACAATCCTATGCACAGCTCCCCAGGATCTGGACTGTGACCATATTAGATCTAGAAACAGTGTGTTTATATGGCTTTTGAGACCCCAGAATCACAGTCAGCCTCTCTACTGACCCTCACTGTGTGACATAAACAGGTTCCCTTTGTTTTTTCTTTCTGGGATTTCTAGGTAATTTTTCTATATCATAGGAGCAAAAAGGAGTTCAGTAGAAGCAGACTTTTGCCCTAAAGGTAGTAGACAGTGCCTTGTGTTTGCCAATGCAAAAGCCAGGTAAAAAAAAAAAGGAAAGGAAAGGAAAGGAAAGGGGAGAGACGGGAAGGGAAGGGAAGGGAAGGGAAGGGAAGGGAAGGGAATTAA
>NW_023305172.1:0-1836 GCF_011077185.1 Oxyura jamaicensis | reverse complement strand
CCCTCTCCCTCTCCCTCTCCCTCTCCTCTCCTCCTGAAACTAGTAATCAGTTTTCAGTCAGTATTGTGAATAGTTTTGGATGCCTCCAAAGACCACATCTGCAACTCCTCCTTCAGAATTGTTACAGACACTGAATGGAGACAGTGTAAGGAAATCTCTGGCTTGCAAACTCCTGGTCCTTGATATTGACAAAGATCATGTACTCTTCAATATCTTAAGAAGGAGCTAAGCCTCAAAAAAATATCTGCTGGAATAGTTTAGTAGTGGTATTGAGACTCTGATTACAAAGTTTAGATGGAACACATATTTCTCAGCACTAGGACAGCAGAAAGTTCCTTTTAGTCAAAAAGCCATTGCAGCAGCTTCACAAAGTTAGGGCAGTCTGGCCATCTACAGCACTCCTGTGGATCTTTATCAGGTACCATTGTCATAAGTTCCACAGTGTCAGATGGCCTTACAAGTTTGCACATGCTTATCCTCATAATATTATTCTGAGGATTAATATTATTTCCCCATAGTGTTCATGGAGAATGTGGGCACAAAGATCATCTATATTCCTTCAAGTTGTGCACCCAAGACTTCCTTCATACCTTCGCACTTCCTTCTAGGATGTGGTTCATCTTGTCTCTTTTAGGTGAGGGACACTATGTCTCAAAAGTGTCTTTTTTTTTTCCTGTGGGTGATGACCTTAACTATATGACCATCAGTAATTCATCAGCCCAAAGAAGCCAGTAAGCAGAAGTAGAAAAGCTTCTAATTTCTTGTACCCCTTTGTGCCTAAAACCTTAGCATTGGCATTGTGCAAGATCACACAGGAGGCTTAGGGCAGAGTAGTGAGGTAAATACAGCTCTCAATAGTCTCACTTTAATACCAAACACTTTTTCTTTCTTTAGTTCTAAAGTCAGTTACTTCTACCAAGGCAGATACTTGCATAACCAGGTTAATGCTGTTTGTACATCATTTGTACTGCCAGGCTGGGGTAGCTTCTGGCTTTCAGCATCTAGCTGCCAAAGTTTAATACAACTGCAGACAAACTCAAATGTGCTCAATTTCAATAAATTATTCATTGGGATCACTGTTAAAAGATCCTTTTAACAGTAATAACGTAGCATCTGGAAACACTATCTCATGACTGTTGGATCAGCTGCAAACTGTCTGCAAGGCATGTGCAGCCAGATGGGAAAGCTCAGCAGTGAGAGACATTACCAAACACAGATGAGACTGATGTTGTAAATGCAGTGGAGAATCATGAGTTCAGGTTTAATGTTTTTCTTTGACAGAAATTACTTTGCAATGCAATGCAATACTGGCAGTTAAAGCTTGGTCCCTAAAAAGAAAATACTGCCTTCAGTTCTTTCTTAATGTGAAAGTACACTATAAAAAAGGCTATCTTTACACATCCTGTGCAGCATGTCAACCTGCTGCAGTAAAAGCAGAACAACCTCTGCTGTGGATGGGCGTGATAAAAGTGGTTGACATTCTCTCTGTAAAACTGTGATATATCTTGCATTTTTTATACGTATTTTATTTTTCAGGTCACAAAGGGAGAGTCCTTCATATAGCCCTGAGCCCAGATCAGAGCAGGCTCTTTTCAGTTGCGGCTGATGGGATAGCTTGTCTGTGGAAATGCCATGAGTCTGGGAAGAGCAAGCATAACAGCAAGGTTTTTTATAATGGTTATTAGAGCTCATTCCTGTGACTTCTTTTCCTTGAAAGCAAATGTTGAAATACATTTCATCCATTCAATAAAATTCAAAATATGTGTGTTCCTTCCAATTGAAACATGGCAAAAGACAGTATCTTTTTTTTTTTTTTTTTTTTTTTTTTTTTTTTTT
>NW_023305171.1:0-3253 GCF_011077185.1 Oxyura jamaicensis | reverse complement strand
ATGCATTCATTAATATATATATATATATATATATATATATGAAAAATGAAAATTTGGAAATTGACTTAAAAACAAAGGAATATTTTTGTATGTTATGTTCTATACTCCCTCTATACATTTCACACTCCCCACCCCCAGTCTCTGAGCAATAGGAATTCATGTATTCCATTGCTGAAGGTCTTTTCCTCAGAGCTCTCCCTGTTAGGCAGATTCATTTACTTTTCAGCTGATGCTGTTCTGATAAATGAGTGTATTACCATGACCATTGAATACTCAGGACAACTTTTGTGCTTATTCAGTACTTGAACTTTAGATAGCATGTTAGAAACTTAGGGGTGGACAGAATATGAGTGCTTCTGGCTTGCTACATAAATTGGAATTTTGCTTATAGAGAACCACCTGTTCCAAATGATGCAAAGCAATTTTCCTGAAGGCTCATGTAATTTTCCTAAAATTTCTGAACATAGGTGATACTCAACTATAAAGCAATCTGTTCAGAAGAAACCAAGCTGTATATAGTTAACAGGATCATTTGTCTGCTGTATCAATTTTAATGAGTTAGGTATTCTTTAAATGTATCAGAAAGCAAATTGAGTATGGCAATTGGTGACAGTTTGTAAAATACCAAACTCTTAAGATTCAGACTTCTAAATTATATTTTGAAGTTTTGGAACAAAAGACATCTGGTTATTTTCCTGTCAGCTGTCTCTCAGTGGTTAGCTGTAGGGTTTGAAACATATTTTTTTCTTATTCCAAATGGAAAGTAGCAATAGATTTCATTAAACTGGTCCCTCAAATAGAGCAATGGCAGGTTTTAGTTAGTAAAAAAATGTTATATGTGGAGGTGGACATTTTCTATCTCTTTAAAAATTTGCTGAAATTGCAGTCCATGTTGTTTCAGAAACCATTATATAGTTCAGCTGGAGTTAACTTGACAGTTGGTCTGTTTCACTTTGTATAACATAATTGAAGATTTACTTGAGAAAGGAAGGATTTGTTATAAGATGGTTAGAGACCTTATTTAATTTATGAGATACTCAAGTCCACTAATTTCTCTCAAATTAATGTCATTTTTCAATCATTTAAATGTTGTATAGCAATTAAAACATCTTTAATTAGGTATATTGCCTTTCAGCCTATGACCACTCACCTCTCCCTAATCTCCATGTATGTTTTTTTTTGGAACATGTTTGTAACATTTTCCTGGATTCTAGTCAATTCAAATTTGCTGTGTGAATAAAGCTATATTTCTTCCATCCTGGGTCTACGATTACATGTTACTTAGTAAATTTTGACATGGCTAAGCAAATATATATATATATATATATATATATATAAAACTCTAACACTTAATTTCCAGTATATTTATTACAATTTATGGGAAATTTAGGATTTTCAGTTTATTAGGAATTTCTATTTTTTAGGAAAATAAACAAAACCTTTCATTTTTAATTCAGATCAGACATTGTGACTTGTTTCTTCATTCATTATGTGTTTACTATTAGTTTGGCAGTCATGGAGAAAACTTCAGTAGTTATCCTCAGAGAGTAGTTATCCTCAGAGAAGTCTCTTCCATAGTCACCATGAAGACAGTTGACTGATACTATATAATTTTAAAAAACTAAAAGATCAAAATCTTGATACTTTTTTTAAAAAAGAAAAAAAAAAATAAAAATAGTGTGTTACTCATTAAAGCTGATCCACAATTATGATTGATCTGTGTAAATACTATCCAGAATACCTAATTAAGTTGGAATATGATGCAACTGGAGAAGTATTACAAAAATTTTTACCAAATTGATTTTCCTCTAGAGACAATATTGGGGCTAATAGCATTTACCAAGTTTTAAAAAGATGTAATTTTGTACGGGGCCAGGCTGGGTTGGAGCTAACTTTCCCCACAGTGGCACCAACAGTGCTGTGCTCTGCGCTAGTGGCTAGAACAGAACTGGTATCACACTGTTTTGTCTCTTGCTGATCAGTACTGGCACATCATAAAGACTCCCCCTAATCCCAGCACAAAGTAGTACACTTTGAGAGCGGGCAAGGTAGAAGAGGGTGGATGGGGGGAAGGTGCTTTTAGTTTGTTTTCTTTGTTTCTCACTTCTCAAGCTTGTTAGTAATAGGCAATAAATTTTATTAATCTCCATATGCTGAGTCTGTTCTGCCCATGACAATAATTGTTGAGTGATCTCCCTGTCCTTATCTCAAACCCTGAGCCATTTGCATCACATTTTCTCCCCCTTTGCCTTTGAGAATATTTATTTATTTATTTATTCCCAGCAGTTGTGGTGGGGTTCAGCTTCCCACTTGAGTAAAACCACCACAGTGGCTTTGGTGCTCATTGATGGGAAATAAAGAATAATTCTCTCTTTCTGTGCTTCTGCATGGCTTTTGCTTGTTTTTTTTTTTCCTCTTTCTCTCCCTTTAATTAAGTTGTCCTATCAACCAGTGAGCCTTTTTCTTTTTCATCATACTTTCTTCCCCTCATCTTCCTTTGAGAACGGGGTGTAAGAGAATGATTTGGGTGGTTTAGCTGTCCATCAGTGTGAAACCACCATATACATCTATCAGACAAACTGATAAATGAAATTTAAAAAGGAAGAAGTTAAGACATATTATCTATATATATATTTGCTATTTATTAGTGCTTAGTTATCACTATAATACAAATGCATTCTTGTCTCTGTAGACATGAGGCAGATTTTTGATTCACTTTCTAAGATGATATTTGAATGAGTGAATTCTCTGTTGTTTTCTCTGATGTCATTTGAAGATAGTAATATCACTCTTTTTCCTTCCCTTTGTCTTTCTACTCCCCAGCAATGACAATGCAGTTTATAAGCCATCGGTTCCCTGACTATCATGATCCAACTATAGGTAAGTAAAGATTATTATCTTCTTCATTCATTTCAATCTCTCTGCCTAGTTGAGATTTCCATACCAAGAGAAGCTGTTCCTAAATAACACCTATACAGAATCAAGATTTATAAATTTTAGCTTAGATTTTTGTGATGACAATAAATTGTGTTGTGGTCATGCTGTAATCATTTCTTCCTGAAATATTTTATACAAGATCTCTTCAACAATACTTTGTGGCTTCATGCTCCATAATTATTGTTTTCCGTATAATTATAATTGCAGAATACAAACCAAACCAAACAAACAAACAAACAAAAAACTAAACTACCTTTCAAAATATTATAACTAAATAAGGTATAAACTCCAGTCTGATGTGTGGTTCTTTTTATTT
>NW_023305170.1:0-2227 GCF_011077185.1 Oxyura jamaicensis | reverse complement strand
CTCTCCTCTCCTCTCCTCTCCTCTCCTCTCCTCTCCTCTCCTCTCCTTTGTTTTTTTCCTGCATTAGGCTTCTCTCAATTTGTTTTGCAGGTGAATTATTTTCAGTGACATATTCTGGGCACAGCCAAATCAGCAAAGGAAGATCAGGTTCTCCCAAGTCACAAGTGACTCAAATAGTTCTTTGCTATGTTAAGGGAAAAACCCTGTCTTGATTCCTGCTGTCTGTGGGCATCAATACTTAAAGACACTGGCACTTACATCATGCTGGATGACATTCATTCTCCAGATTCCCTAACCATAGAGTAGCGTGTCTTTTGTGTGTAAAAAACTTGTGGAACAATTAGTGGTAGGACCTTTTGGAATTATTTTTTTTAATAATTTGGAATCAATAAAATGGGAACTGAGAAGGTCCCCAAAATAGACCTAATAGATGCTGAGGATATACCCAGAGTCTTGTATTATTTTGGAAATATTGATGGTAACATTATATAGGTCAGTAGCATCTTTCTTTCATAAGAACTAGAAAAACTGGTTTGAAGATTGCATACTCATAGGTACCTATGTGATTATCCATGGAAGTAAAAATAGTTTCACAGTTCATCAGAATTATGGGTAAAACACAAAAGTAAGTCCTAGTTAGGACTAGCTTTTTCACAGATATCTTTGATAAGGCAGCTCCTTACCCTCTGACATTCTTGAAGCATGCCCTTGAATTATATTCAACAATCTTGAACAGAGATTCAATTGATTGTCTCCAACAGAAATCTGCAGCTTCCATCCTGTGTTGCTGTTTAGGCTGCGGCCTCTGGCGAGTACAGTGGTTTGTGAAACAACACCGTATGGTATTCTCCAGGCCCTTTGAACCAGGCTGTTGTTGTGGCAGTTTCTGAAAAGTATGAGTACCAGGCGTGTCTCCAAAGGCAGCCAAGAGGAGGTGCTCAGGGAAGAATGGGGCAAGTGTTACTGATAAGTATTTTCCAATACTTACTTCCAGCAAGTATTTTCTCAGCTTCTATCAATTATTAATTCTGGTTCTGCCTAAGCCAAAAGTGATTTCTGTGTATTTCTTAACCTTTTATGAACTTCTCTGCCATGGGCTAGTCTGTCACTCTGCATGTATGTACAATGGCACATTCTTACTGTCACTCCACATGCCATTTTTCAATTACATCCTGTTCTGAGACAATCTCTGAATGTACAAATGAAGATCATGGGCTTGAAGGACAGAATATCTGTGAAAGAATCTGTCAAAACTTCAAGATGAGCCCATGTAGATGCCAACATACAACTTTTCTTAAGAGTTTTGCAACAGCTTAAAAGAATAATAGTAATGAATAAAAAAGAGATGTTTGTATTGTGAATTTTTGTACGAAGTTGCCTCTACACTGGCAAAGCATACTGCTTGCAAGAACTGTTCAGTGCTCAATCAAAACTCATAGAGATGACTTGCAATTGGAGTTCTCGAAAGAAAACCCGCAAATAACTACTAGAAATTTTACAAGTTTGCTTAATTTTTGAACTGTAAGTTAAATATATATATTTTTAGCATATATAGTATATATTTATTTAATATATTAAAGTGGTTCTGTCTGGTTCTATTTACAAAACAGTCCAAGATTTCTAGGGAAAAACAAACAAACAAACAAACAAAAGAACCACTTTTGTAAGATAATATTTTTCTAACTTGGAAAAGCAAGTATGTCAGTAACATCTTAAAATATAGTCCAATTATCTTGGTGTTCCTAAATAAACTGAAGAAAATATTGATACGGCAAACAGTTTATAGTGTATTGATTAATGTTAAGTCAACATGCTCTCATGGGTTTCTTACCTAGTGAAGGTCATATGATTCCTAAAGCAAAATTCCAAATGTAAATGCTACAGAAATCATCAGTCTGATATTGAATTGCTAAGGCAATTGACATACTCCCCTCTGCTCCCACTCCCACCTATTCTAAAAAGCTTACTGATTTAGCAGCATACCGACTGATGCAGACGATATTAAAGGAATTAGAAGCTAGAATCACCCTGAAAATCAACAACAGAAATATCAAAATGTAAATATATATATATTAAAATAGTATTTCATACATTTGCCCAAACTTTTGCTAAAAATCGTATTAGCATAATAATTTCTAAAGATTGATAAGCAATTGGAAAGTTGCATACTCTTCCCCTAAGGTTGATGTAAGCCAGAGTGTAGATATTTCTCTCTCTATCTCTCTCT
>NW_023305169.1:0-3800 GCF_011077185.1 Oxyura jamaicensis | reverse complement strand
GACTTGCATTTCTATCAGAAAAAAAAAAAAAAAAGAATGAGAGTATCATACAGAGATTTCACTGCAAGCTCACAATGACAAAACTGTATCTCTGCAGCTATTCAGCGAAGTTCCTTTCTGATAAAGTGCTGATGAAAAATATATCTGAGAAAATACCTTTGGATTTGCAATAGGTGAGATTCTTTTGTTCAAAGATCCTACTTCTATGATGCAGAAAAGCTCTGAGCTACATTGCCAAGTTCAGGTCTTTACATGTTGAGTGAGAAGCAACTGAGTGGAGAGGACACGCGCTCTTTACACTTCTCCTCTCACCTTCTTGGTGAGTGTTAAATCTGCCTCGTGCTACTTGTTGGAAGAGCACCTTAGCTTGTTTTTCAAGTCTGTGCCCTATGGATCTAATTCAGAAACAAACCTATGCTCCCTCTAAAGCCATGAGGGGGTAGGAATGAGGCATGAGCCTTCACGCAGACCGAGCATGTAGAGTGGCTGGTATCCAAAACCTGTGCTGATTCAGATGGTTTGCTGGGACTTCCAGGCAAAAATTCTGCCTTTGCTGGAAAATGCAAGTTTTTCCCTTACCTTGGCTTGTTCACAGAGAGGAACCATTTAGAGAAAACACAGGCAGATGGGTATCCCAAGTAGCTTTCTTTTTCAGCAGAAGAGAAGATGAGGCTAAACTTGCTTCTCCACCCCCGTGCCCCACCCCTCAGTCTGAGCTCCTCTTAACACTGACCCTTAGGGCTGGACTCATCTTTGGTGTGGGTTACAAACAGACCCTTGCATCTGGCTGAGCGAGCGGAGCTGAACACATTGCCTCTCGCCAGCCGAGCCACATTAAATGACAGTACTCCTAATTCTTTGCCTGTGGCAACAGCAAAACACCTCTGCTGAGACTGCCGTCATGAAGGTACACGGCTGCCACGGGTCAGGACTATGAAGGTATGGTCAGCTGCTGCAGCTCGGTGAATAGCTGACTGAACCACTTGCAATTGCTCGTCCACACCTTCCCTGACTTGGGTATGGCAACACCCGAAGTAGAGGAATCCCATGGTGTTTATGGGTGTTATACCCACACGCTGCTGCTTAGTCACAGCTAACATGTTTGTTTTATTGTTCATTTAAAAAAGAGAACAACGCATTGTTAGATTTGGAATTATAAAGCATTTCTTCCCTTTTAAAAAGCAATCATTCTTTCACAAACAAGATCAAAGCCAGCAATGATGGATTTCTATTTGTTGTGTTTGGAATGCTGACTGCCAAGCACTCTGGCACACAGGGTGGGAAGAATGTCATTTATTATCAAAGGTTCATACAAACGTTGAGTTATTTCTGCCTTGCCATTTTTTCATGCTTTGGCATGAGGTCCTGAGGAAGCAGAGGATGGAAAACAAGTTTTTGAAAGATAAAAGTTCTTTCCTAACTTTGGATATGGAAGAAGTAATTAGTACTAGTAATACTGTCAGGACTGTCACAGGGGAAAGAAATTAGGAGAACAGTCAGTATTCAGTCAGAAAGACGCAAGAGAGGTACTTGGAATGTGGTAAAGACAACGTGGCTGTGTTTTTGAGGAACTAACTGTAATGAAGCAAAGTACAAACTGTTGGTCAGAGCGCATTTGTCCGACTCAGTTCAATTTATTGAAGGCTTAATTGAGTTTTTTTTTGCAAGCATGGCTGGCTCTATACACAGTTTGTTCTCATACACTACATGATTAGTTCTTTGTTAGTAACTATGGCAGCTAAATATGTACCATCGCTGCCAGAATCAGCCTGGCACATGACTGTCTTCTGACAACTCTTTGGCACATGCTTTTACAATGTAGATGGCTCTCCTGATTGTGCTGCTGAACTTGGTTTGGAGACATTGGCTTCTTGCTGGTTTATGCTACTTGGGCTACACAAGGTGCCTTTGGGCACTCAAGTGTCTGTTGAGGCACGTGGCAGGGAAGACGCCTGAAACAATGAACATTGCCAGATCCAATCTAACACGGATAACTGTGGATGCACACACTTACATGTCCTTGTTCCTTACCAGAAATTGCCATAGGAAACAAGTCAGACCGTGTGCTATGACAGGGTCTGATGTAAATGCCGCAACATTCAAATACAGTGGTGTTGCTAATGTGGACAGTCGTTCATGGGAATCACTCTTGTGTAAGCACGTTTGGCCCGACATCCTGCAACGCTGCTGTGATTCACCCACTTCTGCGTGGAATGTGGCCAGTAAGAGCTGGAAGTTCGTACTTACATCATGTCTCAAGTGGACAGTATTGAAGTGACAAGTTGCGTGGCATTCCCCATTCCCCTTCTTGGTTTACACACTCAGCAAAACAGGAAAATGTTTCTGCAGAAAGCTTTCTGTGTAAATATGCCTACTCACAACATTTCCATTTAACTATGTAGTTTCCTGCATAAGCTACCACGCAACAGAATTTATGTTAGCATGTCTTCTTCAGAATTTCTTCAATATTCCCGAGAATTTTCCAGGAGTCAACTCCTGAGAAACAGAGCTTGAGAAAGACAATGAACTTGTGGCTAGACTGACTGGATCTGCATCCAAACTCTGTTAAGTTTCTTGTTTTACCACATACTACACGTATGACCCGAGGCAAGCTATACTGCCTCTTTATGCAGCAATTTCTCATCCTGAAAATGGGCATAATACTTCTCTACATCACAGGGTTCTTGCGAACTGAAGTCCATTAAGAGTAATGAGAAGCTTAAACAGAATGGTAACAATGATTGCAGCTGTTCTTTGCAGGCATCAGATAATGATCCATCATCTAAACACTTACAACAGAAACACCACCGGCAGAGTACAGGGCTGGGACTGGTGGTTTTCAGTGCACGGGGCTGCAGAGGGCAGGTCAGCGGCTGGGTGTGGGGATCTGTTCAAGCACCCCTCACGCTGCACCCTTCAGAAGGCAATTTGGACATAACCAGTCTGGGTATGTCCCTCAGTGGGTGCAAATAAAGATATCTATGGGAAATACACAAAATCATGAAAAAAATGACTGGAAAACGAAACAAAACAAAACAAGTTTTCAGTTGATGCTGTGTTTTTGTTTTTAAGACAATAAATCTGTATTAAGTGTAAATGTCAGAGGGATTCATACAGGCCGAAAACAAGAGTCTGAAATGTTCTGAGTTTTAGGTGTGCTTGATTCGCTTTTCAGACAAGTGGTCTCTCCAGCTTCTTTCTCTGTGGCACTGCCCAAGCTCAGCTAACTGGAAACTCTTTAGCCCTGCCACATTTTCAGTTTTAACCTGAAGCACACAGGCTGTGCCAGCTGAGGACAAGCAGCACACAGGTGAGATGGAGGAGGACAGTGGCCTCTCGCAGTCCGGGGACCTGGGACATGACGGAGCTGAGGTGTCAACGTGCCACATCTCCTGTGTGATCTCGCTTGCCACCTGTAGCTCAGAAGAGTGAAACTTATTTTTTGGAAAACAATGCATGGTCTGAGCAAACGCACAGTGCACGGCATAGTGACTCAGGGCGGCGCAACACCTATTTCGGATGAGCGAACCATTTGGGTGGTTCGTCGCCACTCAGCGTGGCCAGGTGTACCCTGCCGTCGTGCCCTGGGGTGCTGTCCCGCAGGGGACACGGGTCGGCCGGGAGAGGTCCCCGCTATGCCGAGGGGGTTGGGGCTGGATGACCGCGGGGGCCCTTCCAGCACAGGCCTTTCTGCCTTCCCCTGAGGGGGCTGCGCGGGGCCGCCTCAGGCCTCCTCCCGGGGCCGGGCTCCGCAGCGGGGCCGCCCCTTGGCGCCAGGGGGCGCTGCGGCGGCGGCGGCT
>NW_023305168.1:0-1148 GCF_011077185.1 Oxyura jamaicensis | reverse complement strand
TTCAGGCACTCTCGCAGCTTCTCTCCCTGCCTGATCCGTGGCAATGCAGCAGCAGCAATCAGAAGCCTCCCAGCTGCTGTGTTTCTGGGCCAGCCACAGTCTCCGGCTGGGAATCGCTGACTTCTTGCTGTGCCTCAGGCAGGTGACTTTCCATTCCAGCCTGGCTTGGACAGCTCCTCTTGCTCTGTCCCCGCCTACAGTGCACTTGTGCTTGGAAGCAGCAGCACCTCAGCTTTGGAAGTAGTTCCACTCCTTCCATGGTCAACGCTTTAGCTTGGCTGGCCAAGTGGCTTCTGTCAAGAGAAGCCAAGAAAGAGATCGGGGTTAGAAACAGCTCACTGAGGAGTTCCTTTCCACCGGGGGAATGAACATTCACCCTGTCCTGAGGGAGACTGCAGGGGAAGAGAGAATGACAGATCATTCCCAGAGGGCTGACATATCCCTTGGGGATGCTAGTCCAGGGGACCAGAGTCAATCTGTCCCAAGGCCACCAGGGAATCGCTCGCAATTACTTCCTAACAGAAGCATGGCCTTCCTATGGCTGCTATGGCTGCAGCTGCTTTCAGGGTTCTTCTTCACCTAATCCCCAGAGGAAGTTCCAGAGTTCTGAAGGAAGATGGAAAGATGGAGAGAGATGGAAATCCCTGATGGGAAGTGCTTGGAGAACTGTGGACGTTAGCCCTAGAAAGCATCCAAGTCCTGTCCTCTGAAGCAAATGCCTTATTCTCTTGAGATCTAAGGAGGTCAATACAGCCAATGTTGGACCATGAAGGATTGCTTAGAAAAGTCAACATGACAAACAAGTGATGGAGAAGAACAGGGAAGCAATTGCAGTGCCTAGGGGGTAACTGCAGGGTTAGGCAAAGAACTCCTGTGCAATGAAATCTTGTTAGACAGGAGTAGGATGGGATTTTTTACTGGTTCATTTGTTGAGTGTTCTATTTGAAAGGGAGTGAATCTCTCAGGCTTAGATACTTCACTGAGGCATGCAAATCCAATTGGGTTTTCTTTCCTTTGGAGTTCACTCCTCTTTATAGGACTTTAGAATAGAATATATATATATATATATATATATATATATACATAAAGAGTAAAAGCAGGTAATTTGATGCACAATTATTCTTAAACTACAGTAACCATAGCAAGGA
>NW_023305167.1:0-1072 GCF_011077185.1 Oxyura jamaicensis | reverse complement strand
GGGGCAGCTATGGGGCGCTGTGGGGTGCTATGGGGCAGCTATGGGGCGCTGTGGGGCAGCTATGGGGCGCTGTGGGGCAGCTATGGGGCAGCTATGGGGCGCTATGGGGCAGCTGTGGGGCAGCTATGGGGCAGCTATGGGGCCAGATGGGGCGCTGTGGGGCGCTATGGGGTCATATGGGGCGCTATGGGGTGCTATGGGGTGCTATGGGGCGCTATGGGGCGCTATGGGGCAGCTATGGGGCAGCTATGGGGCGCTGTGGGGCGCTATGGGGTAGCTATGGGGTAGCTATGGGGCAGCTATGGGGTAGCTATGGGGCGCTATGGGGCGCTATGGGGCCATATGGGGCCATATGGGGCCATATGGGGTGCTATGGGGCACTATGGGGCAGCTATGGGGCGCTATGGGGCGCTGTGGGGCGCTGTGGGGCCAGATGGGGCACTATGGGGCGCTATGGGGCGCTATGGGGTGCTATGGGGCGCTATGGGGCCGTGTGGGGCGCTATGGGGTCCCCCACCCCCCTCCCCTACACGCCGCGTTACCGCAGCGACGACCGGAACTACTACGGGTTGTAGGGCCGTGGGGTCACCCCACAGACCCTATAGGGCCTTATAGGGCCTGTAGAGCCCTGTGGGGCCTTATGGGGCCTTATGGGGTCTTACGGGGCATTATAGGGTCTTATGGGGTCCCCAACTCCCCTCCCCTACACGCCGCGTTACCACAGCAACAACCGCAACTACTACGGGTTGTAGGGCCGTGGGGTGGCCCCACAGACCCTATAGGGCCTTATAGGGCCTTATAGGGCGTTATAGGGCCATATAGGGCCATATAGGGCCTTATGGGGTCTTATGGGGCGTTATAGGGCCTTACGGGGTCCCCCAACCCCCCTCCCCTACACGCCGTGTTACCACAGCGATGACCGGAACTACTACAGGTTGTAGGGCCGTAGGATCACCCACAGACCCTATAGGGCCTTATAGGGCCATATAGGGCCTTATGGGTTCTTACGGGGCATTATAGGGTCGTATGGGGTCCCCCACCCCCCTCCCCTACACGCCGCGTTACCGCAGCA
>NW_023305166.1:0-3588 GCF_011077185.1 Oxyura jamaicensis | reverse complement strand
ACTGGCCCTCTCTAAACTCTGTGCTGACTGATACCTGGGTGTGCAGGGCTATGGGACATGCCAAAGTTCCTCTCTGTAGTTCAACTTACTCATCAATGAAATGGATGATGTAATAGAGTGCACCATCAGCAACTTCAATGATGGCACATAACTGGGAGGAGTGGCTGACACCCCAGAGGGCTGTGCTCCCGTGCAGAGAGACCTGGACGGGCTGGAGGATTTTGCTGAGAGGAACCCTGTGAAGTTCAACAAAGACAAGTGTGGGGTCCTGTCTCTTTCCTAGAGAGGAATAACTCCCAACACCAGTACAGGCTGGCGGCTGACCTGCTGGAGAGCAGCTCTGCAAAGGAGGACCTGGGACTCCTAATAGGACAGCAGGCTGAGCATGAGTCAGCAATGTGCCTTTTGGCCAAGAAGGCCAACGGGATCCTGGGGTGCATTCGGAAGAGTGTTGCCAATAGGCCAAGGGAGGTGATCCTCCCCCTCTGCTCAGACTGTACTGGTGCTCGGGGTTATTCTACCCTAGGAAGAAGACACCACCATTTCTTTGTGGTGTCAAATGTATGAGAAGCCTGACAGGGTTAGAAAAGTGGCCATTTAGTTGCAGAATGAGCAATAGGGCTGGTTGGATCCAATGATCTTTCAAGGTCCCTTCCAACCCTGACAGTTCTGTGATTCTCCTGAAATGTTACTTGTTGCTTGACAGAGCGGCACACTGCCACAGTCATGGTAACAGCCTGGCAGCTTTGTGCCTGGGTATTTCTGTTTGATCATCCAAATGGGATGAAGGTTTTGTTCCTCATTCTTTCTGTTGAGAGAGGGGTTTTGCCTCTCGGCAGAAGCTATCACTGCCACCTGTTGCCTGGGCAACCTCTGTGAGTGGCATCTGCCCTTAGGGCCCAGAGATGTGCAAAGCCTTGGTTCACTTTCTTTCCAATATCCACTGGCATTCCATGCAAGCTAAGCAACCCAAGGCCTTCACCTTAGCTGGTCATCAGGGAAAGGCACTGCTGGGACTCCTTGCAACTGCCTTCAGTCATTCTGCCATTGCTTAGGTCAATCGTGATTGCCTGGAGTGTTCTGTACTTTTCTAGAGGTGAATTTGGAGTATGGGAATGCTTTATGCAAACACAAAAGAGCTTGGACATGCTGGCTTGTGCTCAATGACCTCTGCCCTAGAGCACTGAAGGTTATTGAACCAAAGTCTGGAATACATGGAGTGCGTCCAATGTCCTACAGCCACTCACACACTGGCTGACACTGACTGGATTACTGAAAATACAGTCTGGTGGGGGACTTCAGCTTCCCAGATGTTTGCTGGAAAGACAATGCAGCAGAGAGGAAACAGCCTATGAGGTCTCTGGAGCGGGTGGAAGATAACTTCCTGATGCAGCTAGTCAGTGAGGCAACGAGGGAAGGTGCCCTGCTGGACCTTTTACTTGTGAACAGAGAAGGACTTGGGGGGGATGTGAAGGTTGAAGTGCAAATCTTGGACATAAGAATCATGAGTTAATAGTTTTTGATTCTTGGAGAGGTAAGGAGATGGGTTAGTGGAATTGCCACCCTGGAATTCCAAAGGGCTGACTTTGGCTTGTTAAGTAGCCTGGTTGGCAGAGTCCCTTGGGAGGCAGTCCAGAGGGCAAAGGAGTCCAGGAAGGCTGGACACTCTTCAAGAAGGAAATTCTAATGGCACTGGAAAAGGTCATCCCTATCTGCCGAAAGATGAGATAGCAGAGAAGATTGGCCTGGCTGAGCTTTGGCTAGAGCTCAGGAAGAGAAAGAGAGTTTATGACCTTTGGAAGAAGGAGCGGGACACTCAGGAAGACTACACAAACGTTGTGAGGCTGTGCAGAGAGAGAATTAGAAGGGCCAAAGGGAGTTAGGAGAATCTTATCAAGTAGAGATAGAGCGCTGACAGTATTAAACTAGTGGATGCTACTTAGTGTCTTTGCTAACTATGGTGCATTGTGCAAATTAACTAAAGCAAGAAGCCTTGGGCCCTTTACCAAGGTCAGTCTCTTGATAAGAGTGTGAGCCTGTCTTAAGAAACTGGCAGAATCTGGTCCTGCGGATGGACAAGAGCCAGGGAGCAACTGAGTCTGTGCAAAGACAAGAGGTCAGCTAGCGGTGACGAGGAAGAGTCATCCCCACCTTCATCCCCACGACCCCCGGGGGCCACTACCAGGAGACACTGCACAAGCATAGATGATTGGAGGAGCTTATGGAAATGACTTCTTGAGCTAATTTTAATATGAAGCAGGGACATGTTATAAGTATGTATAGGGACATTTTGAAACTTCATGCATATGTAACTCTTTACTGCATATGACCATGGCAAGTTGCCGTGTCGCATGCGCACGACTTTGGTGGGACTACCCCCCATGCTGCACAGCACTGAATAAACATACCTACTTTACAATCTTACTGACTGTGGAGTCCGTTTTCCGCAAGTCAAAAGCCCAGCTGGAGCTCAGTCTGGCTACTGCTGTGCAGGAGAATGAAAAATGTTTTGATAAATGCCTTAGGAACAAAAGGAGGACTAAGGAGAATCTCCATCTATAATTGTATGGGGGGGGGAAACATAGTGACAAGAGATGATGAAAAGGCAGCGGTACTTAATGCCTTCTTTGCCTCAGTCTTTAGTAGTAAGACCAGTTGTTCTCTGGCTACAGCTACGGCTGTGAGGATGAGGCCGTTGCCCAGGAGGGCAGCCAGGTAGATGACCAGGAAGAGCCCAAAGTGCAGGAGCTGCAGCTCCCGCGTCTGCGAATTCCAGGAGGAGGAACTCAGTGATGGGGCCACTGTTGGACATGTGCTACTCCTAGGCATGGGGTCCTGTTCAGAGTGGAAAAGACATTAACATGTTAGGACAAGCTTTTCTGAGTGAAATCCATTCCATTCCTGTGGACTTTGCCCCTGCCATAATCCCAAGCATTTTTTTTCTCTAGCAAATATGTCCTTTCATCTCCAAGATTTGAGATTCATTTCATGAGGTTCATTTTACCATTAGAATCATGGCATTGCTCATTGACTCAAGAGTCAGAAGCCCTGTCCCAGTCAGTGCACTGGGTGTATTGGAACATGGCAGGGCATGTATTTTCTTTTCTATTTTCTGTTCAGAATTTGACATATGAAATCACTCCTAGCACAGAAGGGACGTTTACCTCTGCACTCCCAATGTGAACAAATGTGGGTGACAAAAAGGACTTTTTTTTTTTTTTTTTTTTTTTTTTCTCTCCTAGACAGCATCTTCTCCCTCATGATGCCCAAGCAGTGCTCTCTCAAGTCAAAAACCCCGAGCATTTCTGCTGCGCTCACAGTGAATGGCTGTGAGAGCTGGCTGTGAGAGGGACCCCACGCTGGAGCAGGGGCAGAGACAGAGCGTGAATGTTGCTAGTTTTCATTTAGTTTCTCACTGCTCCAGTCCATTAGTACCACTCAATGAATTATGTTCATCTTCCTACAGCGAGTCCGTTTTGCCCATGACTGCAATTGGTGAGCGCTCCTCACCAATTGGTGAGCCTGTTCCTTAAATGAACCCTGGAGCCCTTTCTCACTCTATTTTCTCAGTCTGTTCTGTTGAGGGGG
>NC_048926.1:82625836-82654057 GCF_011077185.1 Oxyura jamaicensis | reverse complement strand
GGCCATGGCCATGGCTCCAGGGAAGCAGCAGCCCTGACCCGAAGGCAGCAGAGAGGCAGAGCCCAGCAGGCAGTGAGGGGCAGCCCCGAGGGCAATTGGGGCTGCTCCTCCCTGTGGCAGCGGGGCTCTTGGTCCTGAGCCCGTCATGCATGCTGGGGCGCATCCCCCCGTTCCAGAGGAGATGGGAAGAGATGGAAGCTGACACCAATGAAGTTCACAGTTTCTTTATTCTCTTTATCCACACAGAGAGCCTAGTTCTGTAGGTATATTAGATGATTGGGTAACAGTAAATAAAAAAATTAATAGGCAGGATGATGAGTAGAATTCAATCAAAATCACAAGTTTAAGGAATAATTTTAAAAATAATAAAAGAATTACAACCTAATGTATGAAGAGATTTTTCAGATAATCTGTCTGTCCTGTTAGTGTTATAGGCACATTACTGATGTCAAAGAAGCATGTGTCCAAAGAGTTTCTGCAAGGCTTCCTTGAGCTCCTGGTTCTTCATACTGTAGATGACGGGGTTCACTGCTAGAGGCAACACCTAATACAGAACAGTCACCACCAGATCCAGGAATGGGGATAAGATGTAGGGAGGCTTCAGGTGGGCAACCATGACAGTGCTGAGGAAGAGGGAGACCACAGCCAGATGAGGGAGGCATGTGGAAAAGGCTTTGTGGAGGCCATGATCAGAGGGCATCCTCAGCACAGCCCTGAAGATCTGCACATAAGAAAATAAAATGAAAACAAAAATGATAAACAGAGACTAACTACATAGAAGCACAATCTCCCTGAGGCATGGCTCTGAGCAAGAGAGCTTGAGGATCTGGGGGATTTCACAGCATTGCCTTGGCAGAGGGGCAGAAAAAATGCATTGGCCATGTGCAGGACAGCATTGAGAAAGCCACTGCCCAGGCAGCTGCTGCCATCTTGGCACAAGCTCTGCTGCCCAGGAGGCTCCCGTAGTGCAGGGGCTTGCAGATGGCAACATAGCGGTTGTAGGCCATGATGGTTAGAAGGAAATTCTCTGCTATCACCAAGAAGAATAAAAAGAAGTCCTGCACAGTGCACCCTTGCTAGGAGATGGCCCTGTTGTCCCACAGACAATTGGCCATGGCTTTGGGGAGAGTGGTAGAGGAGGGCGAGGTTGAGGAGGAAGAAGTGCATGGGGGTGAGGTGGCGGTGGTCTGTCCTGGTTTTAGCTAGGAGAGAGTTAATTTTCCTCCCAGTAGCTAGTAGAGTGCTGTGTTTTGGATTTAGGATGAGACTAATGTTGATAACACACTGATGTTTTACTTGTTGCAGAGCAGTGCTTACACTAAGGCACAGACTTTTCAGCTCCTCACTCTGTCCTGCCAGTGGGCAGCCTGGGGGTGCAGCAAGAGCTGGGAGGGGACAGACCCAGGACAGCTGACCCAAACTGGCCAAAGGGGTATTCCATACCATCTGACGTCATGCTAAACAATATATAGGGGTGGCTAGCCGGGGTGGGGGGGGCGGCTGCTTGGGGATAGTCTGGGCATCGGTCAGCGGGTGGTGAGCAATTGCATTGTGCATCACTTGTTTTGTACATATTATTATGACTATTATTTTATTTTTCTGTCCTAACAAACTGTCTCTATCTCAACCCATAGGTTTCAGTTTTTTCTCATTTCTTTCCCATATCCTAGAGAGGGAGGGGGGAGGGTGAGCTGTGTGGTATTTAGCTGCTGGCCCGGTTAAACCACAACATGGTCGCAGGCTACGGTGGTGAGGATGAGGCCGTTGCCCAGAAGGGCAGCCAGGTAGATGCCCAGGAAGAGCTCGAAGTGCAGGAGGTGCAGCTCCCACATGTCTGAGAATGGCAGCAGGAGGAACTCACTCACAGAGCTGATGTTGGACATTTGCTGGTTCTGGAAATGGAGTCCTGACAAGGAGGAAAAAGACAAGAAATAAAGTACAATAGAATTATCTCACAAGAACTAATTCCTTTTTGGCCTATCCAGCAGACATTTGGTAGGTCCCTTTCATGAGTTCTTACTGATGCTGCCTGAAAGTGGCCATGGGATCAGGAGGGTCTGCTCTGGGCAATGCTGGAGACAGTCCTGCTGTACTGGAAGTGGTAAAGGGGAAAATGGGGTAATTCCAGATTCATTTCACTCCTGATATCAGGTGATGATCCACATTTTTGCTCCCAGTTTCCCCCAACTGCAGAGCAGGGCTGTTGGGATTTCTTTTTTGACTATATTTTCATTCCATCTGCCCTTAAAATGAAAGGTTGTGGATCCTCTGAGAAAAAGGGACTGTCCCTTTTAGTGCAGAGTTTCCTTCAGTGCGGATGGCCAGTCTGTCTGTCAGTGCTAGTCTCTTCTGCTGGCATCTCTGTGAGCTGCAGGACAATTAGACTTCACCCGAGAAGAACCTGGACACTGCTGAGAGCAGAAGAATCCAGGCTCAAAGTGCACATCTCCAGACCCCTCACCCTGTCCCCGTACTCCCTTTCCAGCCAAGCACACCAAGGGCTCACTCCACGTGCATCTGAAACACCCATCCCCGGCCAGCCTGGAAACAAGAGCAGCAGCAGCACGGGTGGGTAGAGAGGCCAGGAATGATGGCACTGTGCTGCTGCCAGGGGAGGCAAGGCCAGGGAGGGACAGACAGACACTCAGCAGACCCTCCTCTGCTGCAGCCCTGCCTGCAGATGAGGCAGCTCCTGCTGGGGACACCAAAGGCTTGAGGGCAGAGGCTCTTCTGGTGGAAGAGGAGAGCAGGGGGTGTCCCAGGGAAGGCACCTGCCCTACAGGGGATGATGGCAGGGAGGTGCCTGAGAAGAATCCCCTTCTTTCTTTTGGGCCAATCATGATAGCTCTTGAGTAATTTGAACATTGGCTAACCCTAATGATAAGCCTCCAGACTGTGTTTCTGGCTTTTTCTAAGGGTAAACAACTAAACAAAAGGGTACTAGTGGGCTGTTGGCATAACTGCCTTGAATACAGAGAACATCAAATAGTTGTCTACCTTGTCTGGTCTCACACAAGACCCTTCTGTTGTGGGGTTGCTGAGAGCTGAAGAAGAGCAGGTGCCGATGGCTACCACAACGGTGCACCAGCAGCAATTGTGCACTGACCTCCAAGTCCTCCAAGCTCAAGAGCTATGTATTCCTGTGAGCAAAAAGTCAAAGGGAGCAGGAGACCTGCTTGAATGATCAAGGAGATCCTGGAATGGCTTAAATGGAAGAAGGAAGTATACGTAATGTGGAAAATGGGACAAGCCACTTGGGAAGAATACAGGGACATTGTCAGAGGATGCAGGGAAGATACAGGGAAGTCCATGGCCCATTTGGAGTTAAATCTTGCAAGAGGTGTCAAGGAAAACAAAAATGCCTTTTTCAAATATATCAATAGCAGAAGGAAGAGGAAGGAAAATGTGGGCCCACTGCTTAATGAGGTGGGTGTCCTGGTGACAAAGGATACAGAGACAGCAGAATTACTGAATGCCTTCTTTGCTTCAGTCTTCACTGCTAAGACCAGCCCTCAGAAATCTCTGACCTCAGGGACAAGGGAGGAAATCTGGAGAAATTAGGACTTTCCATTGGTTGAAGAGGATCAGGTCAGAGATCTCCTAAGCAAATTTATACCCACAAATCCACGGACCGCGATGGGATACATCCATGAGTGCTGAGGGAGCTGGTGGATGTTACTGCTGGCCCACTCTCCATCATCTTTGAAAGGTCATGGAGAAGAGGAGAGGTGCCTGAAGACTGGAAGAAAGCTCATGTCATGCTGCTCTTCAAAAAGGGCAAGAAGGAGGCCCCACGCAACTACAGGACAGACTGCCTCACCTCCATCCCTGGAAAACTATGGAACAGCTCATCCTGGAGGTCATCTCCAGAAGGTGATCAGGAGGAGTCAGCATGGGTCTACCAAGAGAAACCATGTTTCACCAACTTGATAGCCTTATATGATGGAATGACTAACTGAGTGGGTGAGGGAAGAGCAGTGGATGTTGTCTACTTTGATTTCAGCAAGGCTTTCAACACTGTCTCCCATAACATCCTCATAGGCAAGCTCAGGAAGTGAGGTGGGTTGTGAGCTGGATGGAAGCTTTATGGCTGGTGGGTTGTGGGGCTGGATGGCAGAGTTCAGAGGGTTGTGCTTAGTGGAACAGTCTAGTTGGAGGCCTGTAGCCTGCAGTGTCTCCCATGTATCTACACTGAGTCCAGTCCCGTTCAACTTACTTGTCAATGACCTGGATGATGGAATAGAGTGCACCCTCAGCAGGTGTAAGAATGTGCTGTGTTTCACATCAAAGTGCTCTGCTTCTGAGTCAAAGCTCTCCTCAAGGTGCCCTCAAAGCTCAACTCAAGCTCTCCTGCTCAGATCCCTACCTCAGGGATGTTGGGGTACTTGTGTTCAGTGTCTGTTTATCATTTGGTAGTTTTGTTTTCAGTGCGCTGTCCTATGTGCAGGTCTTCAGGGCTGTGCTAAGGATCCCATTTGAGTAGGGCCTGCACAAAGCCTTTTCCACATGCCTCCCTCACTTGGTCATGGCCTCTCTGCATAGCATCACTGCCATGGTTGCCTACTTGAAGCCTCCCTCCATCACTGCCTCCTGCACTTGGCGGTTTCAATTCTGTACTTAGTGTTGCGTCCAGCAGTGAAACCCTCATCTACATCATGAAGAACAAGGAACTAAATGAGGCACTGAGGATGTTATTCTAATATACAGTATTTCCCCATCAATGAGGTACCTGCATATCTTCCTCACATATACTTGTGCAAGGATGAAGGTCTAGTCTCCTAGGCCTTCTTAGGGATATGGTTTAGTGGGGACTGTTAGTGTTAGGTCAGAGGTTGGACTTGATGATCTTGAGGTCTCTTCCAACCTAGAAAATTCTGTGATTCTGTGATTCTGCCGCTGAATTCAGTAAAAGAGTTAATGGATGAGAAGAGCATGTATTGACAGGAAGGCCATGAAAAGCCACCAGGACAAGGGCTATCTTCCGCCCCTGCAGGGGACTAACTCTGATCAAGGCTCAGCTTGGGAAGCAGCCCTGTCGGAAGTTCTTGGTGGGGATTGAGTTGGGAAGAAGATAGCTGTGTGCCCTGGCAGCACAGGAGGGAAGGCTGAGGGGCACCTCACCTCACCGCAGCCTGCCAGCACCCGCAGGGGACGTCAGGAAGAGTCCAGGGCCAGGCTCTTCCCCGTGATGTGCAGGTAGAGGGCAAATCCACGGGCTGGGGGACAAAGCAGGAGCTGCTGGGCCTGCAGAACAAGAAAAGCTTTGTGCCCCATCTCAGGGCTCATCCGCAGCAAGGTGGCCCTGCGTGCACTCCTCTTGCCATGCTCCATGCGGTGGCTGCAGCACAGGGGACCCTCAGCCAGCCCCTGCATGGGGCTCTGCCACCCACCTCACCCTGGCCCTCTCCAGAGCCCTCCTTGCTGCTCTCTGATGCATGCCAGTACCTCCCAGCACATGCCAGCCAGCACATCTGCTGAGGGCCAGTGCAGCTGCTGCAGGGAGTTCAGCATGGTCCTTGCAGCCCCCTGCCCTGGGCCTGCTTCTCCCCTTGCCCTCAGCCCTGGCCTTGTCTCTGCTGGCAGGAGCGCTCTTGGCATGCGCTTCCTGGCATCCTCTCACCTGTGCACAGCTGCTGCCCACACAGGCTGCTGGCACAAACATGTCCTCACAAGCAGCAGCACCCCTTGGCCTGCTTCTCCTGGCCTCCCCCACCGCACTGTCTTGATTTCTTGTCTGCGCTGGACCCCCCATTCCACCCCCAAATACATCCCTTGACTGTCAGCTCCCTCTCCCCTTCTCCTTGGAGTGACAACCACGGGTGGACATGGCACCTTTAAGGTTCTGCCTCAGCCATTTGAAGTGTCCTGCTCTTGATTCTCTCAGCCTGAGTTTACCACTGATGACCCAGGAAGGTAAATGGATGTTAGGTGTCTACTAGGAAATAGGGTGTGTATCTAGGGTTCCCAGTGGCCATTTCAACTTCAGGTCATTCCCAAGAAGCCAGTGAAGTAGGAGTTTTTTTCTGAGGGATCTCGTGATGGTTGAGCTGCAGTTGCAGGGATAAAGACAAATGATGGCAGTGGATGTGCCCTGGGAAATCCACCTGGCTTCACCTGATTCCCCCAAAGGGCTTTGGTCTCCTGCAGGTCCTTTCTGATAGCTGCAAGTGCAGGGAATTACTTTAGATGCACAGGGGCCTCTCAAGGTGGCACTGGTTGCTTATGGTCAGACAGCAAATCTGTGCCTTAATACCCAGTATTTTCTTCAGTACTTTAGTAATGAAACATCTACTCATTTCCTCAGATGATCCAGTCCCTTCTGTAAAATGTCACACAGAGTAGATTCTATCACAAAAAAGGTGATTTTTTGGAATCTATTCTTGTCACAGAAAAAGTAATTCTGAAGTTCATCTGTACTTGCTTTGTCATTGCTTTTTCTTTTGTGGTGTTCTCCCTCATCTTCCAGGTACTTCCACCTGTTTTGATTAAATAGACCCTGCTCAATGTCCACTTCCAGCTGCCTCTCTGGACCTATGCACTTCCCATTGTTCTCCTGGTTTGTCCTTTCCTTAGTTTTTCATCATTCAGATCCCTCTAACCAACCCAGTTGCTGCTTTGAGGTTCAGGAAATTCAAGCTTGCCCATCTGTCAGCAGTCTGTCTAATTAGCAAGCACTTTTTCATTTATCATTGAATTAATGCTATATGTATTCATACTAACATTATTATTCAAAATTTCCTATCCATCAGTATAAAATTCTTCTTGTACTTTCATCCTTTTGGGAAGGTAAACCTCACAGGAAGCATACAAGATGAGGAGCTTGCCTTGTCTTTTTGAAAATTACAGCATGTTTTCCTATTCTTTGTTTCGAAATAGGAAAAACACTTCTGCACCTGTGTACAGCCAGGTCCCTAAGGAAAGCAGTGGGAGCTAGTGCAAAGGAGTTGTAACATCCAGCTGCAGAATTCAGTGCAGAAGTGTGGTGTAAGGAAAAGTGATGCAAGTGCCAGGTGGTCAATGAGAGATATGTCAGGGCTGGGGTGCTGAGGAACAAGGTTGTCCATACAGTGTCAGACCTCAAAAGTCTGCTTTTCCTCCCTATGCAGGTCTCCAAAGAAGTAACCCTGGATCTATATCAACTGGAGAATGATGCTCCAATCTGAAACACAGCAAAATTCAGCCTTTAAAATGAGAAAAGACTTTTATTAGATGATGTTTAAAACCTTCCTCCTTAACTACACCATGAAAGTTCTCCAGTTAGCTAAACAAGTCTTGAAGACTTAATGAGAACTATAGGAGAGATATGGCTCCTTAGGAGTTGCTGCATTTTAATGAATCCCATGGTGGATTTGGGTGCTGAGGCTATGAATTGGGTATTGAGAGGTGAATGATGCAGCCACTTGAGAAAGTAGTCAGAAAAAAAATAAAAATAAAAAAAAAAAAAAAAAAGTGACTTGGAGTATTAATAGGCCCCACTGAGGGCCCTAAGTAACAAAGGCTACCAGGGGATTTGTTAGGGCAGATAATTGGAGGCCATGATTACAGACAGGCAAAGGCAGTGTACTGAGAAAAGTCTTACTTGGTTTAGGTGAAGCGGAAGGGCCAAGGCCTGACACAAGTTACTCGGAAGGGAGATAGATCCTGCACCCCCACATCTGGCTCAGGGCTCTTCCTGGGGATCTGTGGGATGGGGTGGGCAGTGTGAGGCCATGAGAAGAACAGTGGTATAACACCTCCCAGCCTCTCTGCACAGTGATGCAAGGAAGCAATGAGGCCCCACAGCAATGATTATATCTCATCTCCTCATAAGCTCTAGCCAAAGGGACAAATCCTCAGGGGTGTTGGGGCCTTCCATTCTTGCCAGCACCCTCTGCCTTCTCCTGTGCAGGATTTCCTATGCTGTCCCACACTTTGACCTATTTCCTTGAAGTCTGCAGATGCCCATCTCTGTTCACAACCTTGCTCTCATCCTGGACTTTCCATCATTTCACCAATGTCTCATTAACCCTCATTTTGTGTTCCTTGAAACACAAAATGATGATCTGGTCACAGACACTCTTTAGGTGACCTTTGGCACCACAGCAGTATCCTGTGGGGGACATTTATTCCTCCTTGTGTCCAGTGCCTACCTTCCAAGGTACACTTTGTGGCAGTTTTTTCTCTCCTGCTCTTTCCTACTACCAAATAAAGCTCCATCATGCTGGAAAACACTACTAAAGGAGGCATCACAACCCATCAGCCTTCTTGAGGCCTGTCAGCCATCCAGACAGAAGTCACCTCACCAGCATCTTCCAATCTATGGGCCTGTTGCTGGCCTTGCAGCTTCTTGGCTAGACATACCCAAGCTGTGTGCCTCCTGCTGTCCAGTCATGTACTCAGGCAGAAGGGAAATGACAACCCATATCCGGGCCTTCTTTCAGTCTGGGTCCTCCTGGGTATGTAGGCAGAGGAGATCCCACAGTCAGCATGCCAACCAGGTGCCTTCTGCTGGCCTACCAAGGCCACTGACAGATGACAGCTGAAAAGTACAGATCCCAGGTAGAAGTCAAGGGTGACCTGCGACCTACAGACAGAAATGACCTCACAATCCCTTTCTGTGACACGCACCTGCTGCTGTCCTATCAACTGCAGAGACAGAAGTGACCTCACAGTCACTTCTGCAGTCACATTCCTCCTGCTGGGGCAGGAGATCCTGAGGCCAAGGTGACATCTCTCTAGTCTAGGGACTGGGGCTCAACTTTCTGGGTTAGAGATTAAGCAGAGTTTTAGCTGGAGGGTTTGGTGTTCTGCTTGTGGTGTCAGGTCTCTGGTTAGGGTATCGGCAAGCATTATGGTTTAGGGTTTTGTTTAGGTCTTGCAAGAAGTCTAGGGTTAAACAGAGCATTTTAATTTTAGTGTTAAATTAAACAGGGATTAGGGTGACCAAGAGAGTAAAGGTAAGGGAAAGGGGCTATGGGCTGATTTTTGCTTCAAGGGATACTTTGAATTCTGTATTACAATAGTGGATTCCTAATAGGGTGTTGGACTAATGTTTAGGTTGAAGGACTATTGTTACTATTGAAATAGCATAAAGGCCACACATGACTGAAGCTGGTATTAAAGCAGTGTCAACATTACATGAACCCTCTTACCTCTACAAATGTAAGCTTCCAAGCTCCTCTTCCCTTCCTCTTCCCTCCCCCAAATCTGACATTTCTGCTGGCCAGGCTACTCCTGACCTCCACACCTAACTGGGATCAGCTTTCTGATGGCTTTCATTGTATCAGAGTATCTGTCTCAACTTTGTTGGCTCCTCTATTCCATAGTATTAGAGTACTCTGTACTCTATACTCTGTTTTCTATTCTATTCTGTTACTAACAAGGCCAAGGTTACAGATAATCAAAGGCACTGTGCTGAGAAAATCTCATTTTGTTTTGGTGAAGGGCCAAAACCTGACCCCAGCCACTGGAGGGGAGATCCTGCATCCCGATGTCTCACTCAGAGCTCTTCCTGGAGTCTGTGAGGTAGGGGGCGATGCCCACAATACCATGTGAAGGACAATGGTATGACACCTCCCAGCGTTTGCACAGGGTTGAAAGGAGAATACATGGTCCCAATGCCGTAAGTATAACATGTCGTCATAAGCCATGGCCAAGGGGACAAAGATGTCAGTGCTACTGCAGCCTTCCATTCTTGTCAGAGCCCTCTGCCTTCTCCTCTGCAGGCTTTCCTATGCTGTCCCACACTTCTCTGAAAGGTGCAGACAGCCATTTCTCTTCCCCACCTTGCTCGCACTCTGGTATTCCCATGATTTCACTGATGCCTCTCCACTCTCACCAGCTGTTCCTTCAAACACAAGGACTGATCCAAACTCCCTCTGTGTGACCTCTGGACCCACAGCGCCAGTTCCAGTGCCTCACCTCCAAGTCAATAATTTCATTTGACTATCTACTCTAAATCTACCCTCTTTAAGTTTAAAACCATTCCCCTTGTCCTATCACTGCACAGCCTGAGAAAAAGTCCCTCCCCAGCTTTTCTGTTGGCCCCCGTTAAGTACTGGATGGACGCTATAAGGTTTCCTCAGAGCGTTCTCTTCTCCAGGTTGAAAAACCCCAACTCCCTCTGCCTGTTTTAGTAGAAGAGGTGCTCCAACCCCTTGATCATCCTTGTGGTCCTTGTCTGGACTTGCTCTAACTGCTTCATATCATTCTTATATTGGGAGCCAAAGAGCTGAACGCAGTACTCCAGGTGGGGTCTCAGGAGAGCAGAGAAGAGGGGGAGAATCACCTCATCCATTCTCCACCCAGCCTCTATTTGTGCTTGGGATTGCCCTGACCCAGGTGCAGGACCAGATGGTGGTTGGACCAGATGATCTTGAAGGCCTTTCCCAACCTTAATGATTCTATGATCTGGCACTTGTCCTTGTTGAACTTCATGAGGTTCCCACAAGCAACCTCTCAAGCCTGTCCAGTTCCTTATATCCAAGAAGGAACATGACAACCTATAGCCAGGTCTTCTTCCTGTAAGGGTCCTACCGGGTATGTAGGCAGAGGGGATCTCACAGTTGGCATGGCAACCAGGTGTCTGCTTGTACTGGATCTGTTCGGGATGGAGTTAACCTGCCCTGCAGAGGCCCACATAGTGTTGTACTCTGCACAAGGTGAAGTTTCTCAAGGACTCAACCTAGTTAGTATCATCCACAAATGAGCTGAAAATGCACTCCATGTCATCATAAACGGAGATAAGAAAGAGGGTTAATGGTGTTGGCCCAAGTGACCGTCACTGAGGGATGCTGCTGGTAACTGGCTAGCAGGAGGACTTTGTACCACTAATGTCCAGCCACAGTCCCCCTCCTCCCCTCCCCCCCCATACCCTCTTCCCCCCCCCCTCCATACATACATCATCATCCCCTTCTTCAGTCCAAATATCACCGTCTGGCTAAAGGGAGACTACAGGAGACCATGGCAAAGGCCTTGATAAAGTCCTGGTTCACCACATTTCCTTCTTTCCCCTTCCCTACTGCTTCAGCTATTCTTTGTTTTCCTCCATGAACATGAAGATGGCTGTGGCAGGACTTTCCCCATCATGTCACCCAGGAGCAGAGGTGAAAATTGCATTTCTCCTCATCTCTTTTTTTTTTTTTTTTTTCTTTTTTTTTTTTTTTTCATTCCTTAAGGTGCGTTTGATGCCTGCCTTTTCCAAGACCCCAGAAATCTCTGATCCAAACTTTTGACAGCCCAGTCCAGAAAGTCACGGTATAGTGACATAGCAGAGAGGGGAATCTGCAATAAACCTGTGCAAGAGGCATGACAGAAATCTCACAGGGACAACAGGGGTTGTTTCTGGAGTCACACAGGGCAGTGTCAGGGCTCTGTGAGGTGCCTATGACTGAGCTGGCCTCCCATGCTCCTCATACACACGGGGCTGTTCAGAGACACTGAACGTCTGGCAGTGGCTGCAGGAGCCAGAGGGACACTGCCTTGCACACCATGGGCAGTGCACTGCAGCACTTGCAGTGTCCCTCTGGCTCCTGCAGCCACTGCCAGAGGCTGGGAGGCACCTCAGCCATGCGGTGCCTCACCCTGCTCTGCCCTCCTCTGAGATACCCCAAGGTATGAGGAATGGGCATAGGGACGTTCAAGGAAGCACATCCCAGAGCTGCCTTCAGGAACATTACTTGGCCTTGTGACACTATCTGCCCCACTGGCCTTCATGAGACTTGTAGGAATATCTACAATAGCCTTTGTGCTCGCACGTGTTCATCTCTCTACGTGCATATTATGGGCCTGCTGGCAGCAGTAGCAAAGGTTTTCCCTTCCCATATCTCCCCTGCACACACAGGGGGGCATGCTCTTCTGGGATATCCCATATCCCAAGGAGCAATTCCCAGGTGAGCAGATCTGTGCTGGCCTGGACATCCACTGTGGAACCCCTTCCCCATGCAACCCCCATTACACACATCCCCAAGCTGACTATTAAAAAAGTCCAAAAACCAGCAAAATAAACCTTGTGCCAGAAATGCATTACATTATCAGTTATATGTGGAAGATAAAGGGCAATTTCCTGATTTTGAAAGACATCAGTGCATCAGTTTCCTCAAAGCATCCTTGAGCTCCTGGTTCCTCATGCTGTAGATGAGGGGGTTCAGTGCTGGAGGTGCCAAGGAGTACAGAACTGCCACCACCAGGTCAAGGGATGGGGAGAAGATCAAGGGGGGCTTAAGATGGGCAAACATGACAGTGCTGACAAACAGGGAGACCACAGCCAGGTGAGGGAGGCACGTGGAAAAGGCTTTATGCCATCCCTGGTCAGAGGGCATCCTGAGTACCACCCTGAAGATCTGCACATAGGACACCACAATGAAAACAAAGCATACAGTGGTTAAACAGGCACTAAACATGATAAGCTGACCTTCCCTGATGTAGGCACCTGAGCAAGAGAGCTTGAGGATCTGGGGGATTTCACAGAAGAACTGGTCCACAGCATTGCCTTGGCAGAGGGGCAGGGAAAATGTACTGGCTGTGTGCAGGACAGCATAGAGAAAGCCACTGCCCCAGGCAGCTGCTGCCATCTTGGCACAAGCTCTGTTGCCCAGGAGGCTCCCGTAGTGCAGGGGCTTGCAGATGGCAACGTAGCGATCGTAGGCCATGGTGATGAGAAGAGAATACTCTGAACCAAAGAAGAAGACTAAAAAAAAAACCTGTGCAGCACATCCTTGATAGGAGATGGCCCTGGTGTCCCAGAGGGAATTGGCCATGGCTTTGGGTACAGAGGTGGAGATGCATCCCAGGTCGAGGAGGGCGAGGTTGAGGAGGAAGAAGTACATGGGGGTGTGGAGGCGGTGGTCGCAGGCTACGGCGGTGAGGATGAGGCCGTTGCCCAGGAGGGCAGCCAGGTAGATGCCCAGGAAGAGCCCGAAGTGCAGGAGCTGCAGCTCCCGCGTGTCTGCGAATGCCAGCAGGAGGAACTCGTTCACAGAGCTGATGTTGGGCATTTGTTGGTTCTGGGCATGGGGTCCTGCCCAAGGAACAGAAATACAGTGATAAAATACCAGAGTTATCTGAGAAAAAAACATTTCCATTTCTCATATAAACCCCCCATTGCGCTTGCCCGATTGCACACAGACATTTGGCAGATCCCTTTCCTGTGGATGTATTGATGCTGCCTGAGGCGTTCCCTTGGAGCAGGACATACTGCTGTGGGTAATTCAGGAGTGAGTCCTGTTCTACAGCAATAGGTAAAGAACATAGGTGGATTTATAATTGTGTCTTTTGTTCTAGCTGATCAGCCACTCCTGAGGAGAGTATCTAAGGCAGAAATCCTGTGCAATTCTCCTGCATTCCAAGTGGATCCTCTCCCTGGTTTGTGTTGACCTGTGCTGGCATCTCTTTGAGCTGCAGGACAATTAGACTTCACCCGAGAAGAACCTGGACACTGCTGAGAGCAGAAGAATCCAGGCTCAAAGTGCACATCTCCAGACCCCTCACCCTGTCCCCGTACTCCCTTTCCAGCCAAGCACACCAAGGGCTCACTCCACGTGCATCTGAAACACCCATCCCCAGCCAGCCTGGAAACAAGAGCAGCAGCAGCACGGGTGGGTAGAGAGGCCAGGAATGATGGCACCGTGCTGCTGCCAGGGGAGGCAAGGCCAGGGAGGGACAGACAGACACTCAGCAGACCCTCCTCTGCTGCAGCTCTGCCTGCAGATGAGGCAGCTCCTGCTGGGGACACCAAAGGCTTGAGGGCAGAGGCTCTTCTGGTGGAAGAGGAGAGCAGGGGGTGTCCCAGGGAAGGCACCTGCCCTACAGGGCATGATGGCAGGGAGGTGCCTGAGTCCTCCCTCGCACAGCATTTGTGGCAGCAGCTCCCTCTCACTGCCTGCCCATGTCCCTGCTGGGAGCTGGTTCTGTGTCAGCTCAGTTAAAACCTGAGATCACAAACATGACGTTGGTGCAGTCTTTAAACTGAGGTGGCTGAAGGAACTTTATGAAGTTCATAGCTGACATATTGATCTCTCAGTCCAATGCTCTAGTAGACTCAGTCTCCTGTACAATCCTGACAACCAATTACCATGAAACCTGTAAAACCTTTGCAGCAGAAATCTTAAACCACAGAGTCCAAAAAAGCCTTCCCCTTCAGATAAAACAAGCCTCAGTCTTCCTCTTGAAATGCTCCCTCATAAATGACATTCTCTACAGCATTTTCTACTCTTCTCTGGAAAAACAAAGAGAACCATCCTGTCAGATGCTATTAGGCATCAGATGTACCATCTGTAAAAGACCACTTTGGCAACCCCATCTACTTTGCCCTGCTGCCAGAGACTCACGGTGTCGAGAGTCTGCAGATCTGTCCTGCCACACGCTGCCCTCTGTTGTTGCGCTCCTCACTGCCTCCAACCCCTCTTTCCTTCTCTCCTCTCCCCATGACACCTGCGGCCAGAGCCCCCAGCCCTGCTGCACTGTGCAGAGGAGCTGTTCCTGGGCAGAGCTGTCTCTCTGCAGCGCTGCCCGCTTGCCAGGAGCTCCCCTTGGGCCCAGGAGCCCAGCCCAGCTCAGCAGCACAGCACCCGACCATGGCATCGCTTGCTCTGTGCATTGGGCTCCCTCGAGGTGTCCCCAAGGCCTGAGGGCTGACAGCTCCCGAAGGCAGCAGGGTCTCTCCTGGGGTGTGGTGTTTGAAGCAAACTGAATTCATCACCAACTGATCCTTGCTGAATGTGGTAGAGACTGGTTTTAGAAGTGTGATTTGTGCTATTAAAGTTTGGTTGTCAAACGTGAAGAAATGATGCCCTCCCTTAACCCCTATTGTGTTCCCAGTGCATGGCAGGACACTGTAGCCATGATTTCCAGGAATCATTTCACCCCTCTGAACACCCTTCACCATTCCTTTTAGGAACTGAGAAAGAAACATCTTGCTCATTGGTGTCCTAACAAGAGAGGGAGGACCAGAATGCTCTAAAATGGTTTTCATGAACAGAATGGTACACTAAGACACCATTCGATGAGTTTCCCCAGCTGTCCATCTGGAAGATCCTCTACGCATAGACAAACCTCTTCTCCCTCTTTCACATGACCAGCAAGGTGACTGGGATGTGGAACACTCTCATCATTGTGCTGGTGCCTACAAGCAAACACCAGCAGATGACTGTGGCCTTTCTTCCTTGGGGATTTGTCCTCCTTGCAGATCTTGTACAGCTCCACCACCCTGTGCCAGATGCTGGCCAGCTTCCTGACTGGATACAGCATTCCCTTTGCTCACAGAGGTGGGAGCACTATCAGCTGCACCTTCTGCATGACCAGAGTGCTTCCTGCTTGGGGTCATGTCCTACGGTGAGTCCTGGGCTATATGCCATCCCTGTTATCTGCAATGCTTGTGAAGTGGAAGGTCTGACTGCAGAAGGCAGCAGTACCTGAACCAGGGGAATTTCTCTCATGTACAGCAATTTTCTCCTCCTCCCTGCTACAATTTGGTGGCCCCAGTGTCATGAACCTCTTCTGTGGTTTTGCACCATTGCTGGAGCTCTCCTGCAGTGCCATGGTGATACTCATTGCGTTTGCTTTCATAATCTGCAGTTTAGAGAACTAATTGAAGAGCTTTTATGGTGTAGTTAAGGAGTAAGATTTCAAAAAGCACCTAATAATATACTTCTCTCATCTTAAATAATGTTTTTTTGTGCATTTCAGTTTAGAGTTTCATTCTCCTATTATATTGATCCAGGGTGTCTCCTTCAGAGACCTGCACAGGGAGGAAAAGCAGACTTTTGTGGTCTGACACTGTATGGACAACCTTATTCCTCACCACCCGAGCCCTGACATTTCTCTCATTGGCCACCTGGCACTTGCATCACTTTTCCTTACACCATGCTTCTGCACTAAAGTCTGCAGCTGGATATTACAACTCCTTTGCACTAGCTCCCTCCTGCTTTCCTTAGAGAGCAGGCTACACACAGGCACAGGAGCGTTTATCCTATTTCCAAACAAACAGAAGGAAAACATGCTGCAATTTTCCCCAAAAGAAAGTAACCTCATCATCTTATATAACTCCTGTGAGGTTTACCTTCCCAAAAGGATGAGTGTACAAGAAATATTTTATATTGATAAATAGGAAATTATAAATAATAATGTTAGTATTAATCCATATCATACCAATTCAATGATAAATGAAAAAGTGCTTGCTAAGGAAACAATTAGACAGACTGCTGACAGATGGGCAAGCTTGAACTTCCAAAGCTCAAAGCAGCAACTGGGTCAGTGAGTGGTCTGAATGATCAAAGAGTAAGGGAAGGGCAAACCAGGAGAACAACGGGAAGTCCATAGATCCAGAGAGGCATCTGGAAAGTGGACATTGAGCAGGGTCTGTTTAATGTACCAGGGTCTTGTGGATGTACCTGGAAGATGAGGGAGCACACCATGGTAGACAAAGCGATAACAATGCAAGTACAGGTGAACATCAGTATTTCTCCAGTGATTAATATACATCCTGAAAATTCACATTTCCTCATGATAGAAACTATGCTTGGTGACATTTTACGGAAGGGATTGAATCATTTGAGGTGATGAGTACTTGCTTTATTACTTACGTTCTGAAGAAATTACCGGGAATTCAGGCAGAGTTTTGCTGTCTGACCATGAACAACCAGTGCCACCTCCAGAGGCCCCCGTGCATCTAAAGTAATTCCCTGGACAGGCAGCTGTCAGAAAGGATCTGCAGATGACCATAGCATTTTGGCAGATCAGGTGAAGCCAGGTGAAGTACTCAGGGCACATCCACTGCCAGCAGTGGTCTTTGTCCCTGTAACTGATGCCCAGCACATGAAACCTCTTCAAAAACAAACCCCTTCTTAAGGGGGTTCTTGGGATTGACCTAAAGTTGAAATGACCATTGGGAAATGGAGATAGTGTCCCTTATTCCTAGTAGACAGCTGAACATCCATTTGACATCCTGGGTCATCTGTGGCAAACTCAGAGTGAGAGACTCAATAACAGGACATTTAAATGGCTGAGGCAGAACCCATTAGCTTGCCCCACTTTGGAAAATTAGGGACATGAAAGTGAAAAAGAGGCAGGGCTCATGACCACTTTTCTGCAGATGAGCCCCGAGCTGGGGAACTAAGCTTTTCCTGCTCTGCAGGCCCAGCAGCTCCTGCTCTGCCCCACACCCCATGGCTTTGCCCTCCCCCTGCGCAACATGGAAGCTCCATGACCAGGTTGCAGGTCCTGGCAGGCTGCAGTGGGGAGATGGATGCCCTGGGCACCCTTCCTGCTCTGCTCAGGCCAGCAAGGGCCCCAAGCAGCTTCCTCCCCCATGCACCTGCAGCTCTGGGCTCCCTTCACAGAATCACAGAATGGACAGGGTTGGAAGGGACCTCTGAAGATCATCCAGTCCAACCCCCCTGCTGAGCAGAATCACATTGCGCAGGATGGCATCCAGGCTGGTTTTGAATATCTCCAGAGAAGGAGACTCCACAGCCTATCTGCACAGCCTGTTCCAGTGTTCTGTCACCCTCACAGTAAAGAAGTACCCCCTCACATTGAGCCAGAACATCTTGTGCTTCAGTTTTTTCCCCTTTGCCGCTCTTCATGTAACTGAGGAAAACTAAAAAACAATCAGCTCCATACTCTTGACAACCTCCCCTCACATATTTATAGACATTAATGAGGTCTCCCCTTAGTCTTCTCTTTTCCAGGCTAAGCAGGCACAGTGTTTTCAGCCTGTCCTGGTACAACCGGTGCTTCAGTCTGCTAATCATCTTTGTAACCCTCCTCTGGACTTGCTGCAGTAGTTCTATGTCCCTCTTTTACTGGGGATCCCAGAACTGGACAAAATACTTCAGGTGTGGCCTCACCAGGGCTGAGTAGAGAGAGAAGTTCACCTCCCTTGACCTGCTGCCAATACTCTTCTGAATGCAGCCCTGGCTCTGCAGCACCGAGCCCTGTTGGGAGCCCTCCCCTGCATGCTCCCACTGTTCCCTGACACTGCTGTTGCCCTCTGCTGGGCACTGCCCAGCCCAGCCCAGGTCCTGCCAACCTCTCCCCACCTCCCTGCCCTCTCCAGGCTGGGCTGGCACCAGGGCAGTGCCCAGTGCAGGCTGCTGCAGGGCTCTGCGCACAGCCACCACAGTCCCAGCCACTTGCAAGGCACCGCAGCTGCTAGGACAAAGGCAGCTCTGGGCCTTCCACAGCAGCCCTTGGCGTAGCGCCAGCCACGCCTCAGGAAGTGGAGGTCTGTGAAGCTGCAGGAGCCATGGTCTCTTGCCTGGGAGATCCCCAGCACAGAGTGCCTGTACCCCACAGGGCCAGCCCCCCTATACAGGACAGCACAAGAGGCCTGTCCCAGGCACAAAGCAGTTCCAGATTGCTCTTCAGGATGCCATTTGCCAGCACCAGTGGGACACTCCCAAGCCAATGAAAGGCAAGTTACTGTTTGCTGGGCCATGTGCAACCAAGAAGGCAGCTCACAGTCCTTCAGTGATCATTCTAGAACTCTGATCCATGGTGAAACCCCTAAAAGCAAGAGGCCTGTCCAGGGATCTCCTTGGTTGTAGTTCTGACACTAGCTTTGGAAGAGGAGTGCAGAGATGTGGTGGAGAGGCCACTGTAGAGGCATCAGGACTGTCACCAAGCTACACATGATCTGAGAGCTAAGAAAGATGCAAGGGTACAAGAGAACAATGTGGAAGCCAAGAGAGCAGCAGTGAAAAGACCATGTCCTGCTGCTAGCCCTGGCCATGGCTCCAGGGAAGCAGCAGCCCCAGCCCAAAGGCAGCAAAGAGGTAGAGCCCAGCGGGCAGTGAGGGGCAGCCCCAGGGGCCATTGGTGCTGCTCCTCCCTGTGGCAGCTGGGCTCTTCATCCTGAGCTCCTTGTGCATGCTGGGGCTGCTCCCCCAGCTGCAGAAGAGATTGGAAGAGATGAGACATGAGACCAGTAAATTTATGTTCTTTATTGTTTCTATCTGCAACAGAAGGCCAGTTCTAGAAGTACATTAGAGGACTGGGTTCAAACAAAAAATAAAAAAATAAAAATCAACAACAACAACAACAAAAATTAAATATCAGACACTAAAAATAACATTGAGTCAAATTCACAAGCTTTAGACAAGACTAATAAAGAAAGGATATTAAAGAAGCTTGTCATAACAGTTTATTTCAGAAAATGTCAGTGTCCTTATAGAATTATAGGCACATGATTAATGTTGAAGAAGAATGTGTGCAAATACTTGCTTGAAGCATGTATGCAAAGAGTTTCTTCACTGCATCCTTGAGCTCCAGGTTCCTCATGCTGTAGATGAGGGGATTCACTGCTGTAGGCACCGCTGAGTACAGAACTGCCACCACCAGGTCCATGGATGGGGTGGAGAACAAAGGGGGCTTCAGGTAGGCAAACACGGCAGTGCTGATAAACAGGGAGACAATGGCCAGGGGGCCATTTGCTCAGAGGGCATCGTCAGCACAGCCCTGAAGATCTGCACAGAAGACACCACAATGAAAACAAAACAACCAAATGTTAAAAAAATACTAAACACAAGTACCCCAACTTCCCTGAGGAAGGCATCTGAGCAGGAGAGCTTGAGGATCTGAGTGATCTCACAGAAGAATTGGTCCACAGCATTGCCTTGGCAGAGGGGCAGAAAAATGTATTAGCCATATGCAGGACAGAATAGAGAAAGCCACTGCCCCAGGCAGCTGCTGCCATCTTGGCACAAGCTCTGCTGCCCAGGAGGCTCCCGTAGTGCAGGAGCTTGCAGATGGCAACGTAGCGGTAGTAGGCCATAGGAGACATATTCCAGTTCATTCCGGCAAGGAGACATATTCCAGTTCATCCACAAGATAAAGAAAAAAACTTGAAGCTCAGTGAAGGATGTTGAGTTGTGTCCTAAAATGAAGAAGGATGTTGAGCAGTGATGAAGGAACTGTCCATTTGTGCCATCACCAATGCAAATTACACAAGAATTACACAAGAACTGTATCAAATAAAGGTAACACCTACCACCTTGGCTGTCACCCTATGAGGCAGGGGAGAGGGAACTGACAGCCAAGGGACGCATTTTGGTGTGGAAGACCAAAGTACAGACAAGGAGTCAAGGCAGTGCAGGTGGGGGAGGCCAGGAGAAGCAGGCCAAGGGGTGGTAGTGCTTGTGAGGACACATTTGTGCCAGCAGCCTGAGTGGGCAGCAGCTGTGCAGAGGTGAGGGGAGGCCAGGAAGCACATGCCAAGAGGGCTCCTGCCAGCACAGACAAGGCTGGGGCTGAGGGCAAGGGGAGAGGCAGGCCCAGGGCAGGGGGCTGCAAGGACCATGCTGAGCTCCTTGTCCCTGCAGCAGCCGCACTGGCCCTCAGCAGATGTGCTGGCTGGCACGCACCGGGAAGTACTGGTGTGCATCAGAGAGCAGTAAGGAGGGTGCTGCAGCCACTGCATGGAGCATGGCATGAGGAGTGCACGCAGGGCTTGTGGCCATGATGCAGAGCCTGGCCCTGAATGCTCTATGACCACCTTGCAGGTCCTAGCAGGCTGCAATGAGAGGATGAATGCCCTGGGCCCCCTTCCTGCTCTGCTCAGGCCAGCAAGGGCCCAGAGTGGCTTCCTCTCCCCTGCCCCTGCAGTTCTGGGCTCCCTTTGTGCAGCCCTGGCTATTCAGCACCAACCCTTTTGTTTCTGTGCTACTATCAGGGAAGCCAGCTGGGACACAGGGCACATTGCCAGCTACTGCTTGCAGGAACAGGGATGCCACTGTAGAGACAACAGGCCTCTCACCAAGGTACTCAAGACCTAAGGGCTTATCCAAATACAAGAGCACAAGGGAACAAACTGGAAGCCAAAAGAGAGCAGCAGTGAAAAGGCCACGTCCTGCTGCTGGCCATGGCCATGGCTCCAGGGAAGCAGCAGCCCCAACCCAAAGGCAGCAGAGAGGCCGAGCCCAGCGGGCCGTGAGGGGCAGCCCCAAGGGCCACCAGGGCTGCTCCTCCATGTGGCAGCTGGGCTCTTGGCCCTGAGCCCTCATGCTTGCTGGGCTGCTCCCCCAGCTCCAGAGGAGGTGAGAGTAGATGGCAGCAGAGACAAATGAAGTTCTGATAGATCAGTTATTGTCTTTATCTACACAGGAAGCTTGCTCCTTTAGGTATATTAGATGACTGGATATAAGAAATGAAAACAAAAAAATAACACGATGATAAAAATATCTTTATGTAAATCAAAACAAAAAATATATAAAAATAAATTATTTATAAAAACAAATTAACAAAAGATTTTCCTAATAAATTCTGAAATAAACTGGGAACTGAAAGTCATTACTGATTCTGAAGAAGCATGTATCCAAAGAGTATCCTCACTGCATCCTTAAGCTCCTTGTTCCTCATGCTGTAGATGAGGGGGTTCACCGCTGGAGGCACCAAGTACAGAAATGACACCACCAGGTCCAAAGATGGGGAGGAGACCGAGGGGGGCTTCAGGTAGTTAAACATATCACAGAATCACAGAATAGTCTAGGTTGGAAGAGACCTCCAAGATCACCGAGTCCAACCTCCTACCTAACGCTAACTGTAGAGGAATGGTTGACTGATAGAGGTCACGTAGACTAAGTCAGCTGGACCACCATGAGCTGAACAAACATCGTACACAGCTTGTGTGAACCAATCAGCGACTAGGACAGACTGCCCTTGGCAGTTCGGGAAAGTACCTACTTGGGGAGTATAGTCGAAAGAATTAGGGAGTAACTGATAAAATAAGTAAATGAGAGAACCAATCATGAGCTTTACTTTTGTAATATGCATGAGCTAATTATATGTAAGGAATATAAGGCGACTGAGCTATCCAATAAATTGAAGCTTGCTGATCACTCATATTGAGTGCTCTTGTCTTCCTTCCGTCGACAAATGGCGCCCAAACAGAGACCCTGCTGGGGTTGAACCTGCGAGCCACGGTCGACGGAATACGGGAGCCGGTCCTGCAACGCAGCCCAGGAGGTGGAAGGGATGCGAATACTCGGTCCCCGCACCCAGGAGCACCTATAGAGGGTCCCGCCGGCCACGCGTCGCCGAAGTCTTGCAAAGGCTGCAACAGTGCGCACTGACGAATAGAGGTATGGAAAGACAAGCGACGTATGATTTGCTCAAATGCTTTTTAGAAAAGCGGAGCACTCTGGGGATAGATTGTAGAAAAGAGCTACCAGGATTACTAACATATGGGGTAGCTAAGGGTTGTTTTATTAGTCCAGATACAGTGTTTGAGCAGGTGGAATGGTGGAAGTTCAGAGATACATTGTTCGATGAGGTTATATCAGTGAAAACAAAACAGCAAAGAAGCTGATGAAAGCTTGGAGAGCAGTTACTAACGCTTTGGCAGTGCATCAGGCTGAACAGAAAGCCACTGCCGCTGCCTCCGAACGATTAGGTGGATCGGGAAGAACTAGTAATTTTAGTCCCAGACAGGGAAAGATGGAAGAAAGTAACGATTACCCATTACCGCCGTCAGTGAGGACTATAACACTACCTCTCAGGGGAAGCACAGCCACAGAACTCGAGGCTGCTGCATTGTTGCTCACTGGAATCCTCTCTAAGAGAGGTAGCGAGACAACAGGAAAGAAACTGATCAAATTGATCAAGTTGGGTCAACGATGGGGACATTTTAGAGAGACTGCCTTGCTGTTCCCTGTTACGGAATGGCGGGAGTTCGGGAATACCATGTGGGAAAGGACTATAACAGGGGATTCAAAAGATGAAAAGGAGGTGAAAACTGTCTGTGAGTTGTGGCGAATGGTATTAGAGACACTAAAGGCTATGGAGGCAGAGAAGGAGGTTGCCTGTACCACGGCCCAGATGTCAACACTAGGAGCGGCAGCCCTTGCAGAACTGTTACTGACTTTTAACGCGCATTGTGGGCGAGAACTCTGGGGATGCCCCTCTCAATCATGCGGAAGTCCCGCCGGACCCACCATCGGGTGCGGAAAAGACGGAAGTTGGCGGGGCCAGGTCAAAGCAGAGATCTGAGCCGCTTGAGGAAGTAACGCCCCAGGACACCCAGGGGGGATGACCTGCACTGCCCACAGGAGAGGGAGGAGAGGCGTGCCAACCTCCGCCCTCGGCTCTGCCGCTGCTGCCCCCCCGCCACCCCCGGGTCAGCCCCGAGCCTCCCTCTCTGCTTCGCTCTGCTGCGTCTGCCGAACCGAGCAGCTCTGCCGCTGTCGCTACCCCCCCCCCACCTCCGGACCGACCCCCCTCCCCAACTAAGACCCTAATCACCCCGGAAATTATGAATGGCTATACAAAAATCTGGTTAAATTGGGAATTGAGAATTTGTTCCAACAAGATCCAAAAGAAACCCCTATGGAATTTTTGAACCAACTTTTGAAATGCAATGAAAAAAATATAAATAAATAAATAATAAAAATTTGGACATGGCTTCAGAAAACAGAGGCAATTGGCTAGCCTCTTTCTAGGGCAATTAGCCCACTGATATCAGAAAGAAATTGTCTTAAGCTGCAGGATAAACTCACAACAGCCAGGAATAATGGGGACCTGGGGCATTTACCCTAGCAGGTCCACTGGTTGAATAAAGCTAGGGAACAAAGAGAGGGCCTTGAATTTTTCAGAATTTGACTAGCTATATTTTTGGTAATAATAATAGTTTCTTGGTGTTGCTGTAAAAAGATACCAACGTGCTGCATGTTGTAAGTGTTAAAGGGGTATCTTGAAAGTGTGAATTAAAAAGGTGGGATGAAATGTTGTATACTGCTATGTTGTTTCAGCATCTTGGAGGGAAAAGGTATGGAATTAAGTTGGCCTCTGACTGAGCTTTTGGTGCTGGCGTTAGAAAAGTACAGGCTGGAGAAAGATAAAGGAAGTGTTAAAAGGGTTGTTGAAGATGTTAAAGGTGTGGCATGTAGTATTTGATAAAGCTGTTTGAAGTTGAATGAGCAGGGAAAGAGCTCATTGTTGATCTGTTCAAGGGTAGGAGGGCTCTGAAGAGGAATCTGGATAGGCTGCACCCATGGGCAGAAGCCAACTCTATTAAGTTCAACAAAGCTAAGTGCTGGGTCCTGTGCTTGGGGCACAACAACCCCATATAATGCCACAGGCTGGGGGAAAAGTATGTAGAAAGCTGCCTGGAAGAAAGGGTCCTGGGGATATTGGTGGATAGTCAGCTGAATGTGAGCCAGCAGTGTGCCCCGGTAGCCAAGAAGGCCAACAGCATCCTGGCTTGTACCAGGAATACTGCAGACAGCAGGAGTAGGGAAGAGATTGTGCCTCTGTACTTGGCCCTGGTGAGGCCACACCTCAAGTACTGCATTTAGCTCACGGGCCCCCAGCACAAGAAGGACACGGGTCTATTAGTTCAGAGGAGGGCCATGAAGATGATCAACGGGCTGGAGCACCTCTCCTATGAAGACAGTCTGAGAAAGTTGGGGTTGTTCAGCTTGGACAAGATGAGGCTCTGGGGAGACCTTACAGTGGTTTTCCAGTACCTAAAGGGGCCTGCAGGAAAGCTGGGGAGGGACTCTTCATCAAAGAGCATAGTGATGAGAGTAGGGGTAATGGTTTTAAACTGAAAGAGGGTAGATTTAGATTAGACATTAAAAAGAAGTCCTTTACTCAGAGGGTGGTGAGGAACAGGCTGCCCAGAGAAGCTGTGAATGCCCCATCCCTGGAGGTATTCAAGGCCAGGTTGGATGGGGCTTTCAGCAACCTGGTCTAGTTGAAGGTGTCTCTGCTCATGGCATGTGAGTTGGAATTACGTGATCTTTAAGGTCCTTTCATACCCAAACTGTTCTGTGTAAATATGAAGCATGACACCATACCAGCTACTAGTAAGAAAAATTAACTCGCTCACAGCCAAAACTAGGACAATATACACCCCTCATTCCATACCATATACGTAATGCTCATGTCCAACACTTTCCAGTTAATCACCATCACCTTTCCTGTCTTTTGATAAGCACACAAAAATATCATGACCTTAGTCTATTGGTGTCAATAATAATAATAATGATAATAATGATGATGACTACGATAATAATAATTATAATAATAATTCCTTTTGTGTCCTGTGCAACTGCCCTTATCTCAGTCCACAAACTTTTATGTTTTTTTTTTCCTCCCAGTTCTCTCCTCCATCCCATTGGATGAATAGTTTTGTAGTGCTGAGCTGCCGGCCAGGTCGAACACAGGAAGTCTTTTTGGTGCCTAGCGTGGAGCACAAACATTGAGATGACAGATTTGACCAGTGTTTTAAAAGGAAATTGTTATAAGCATTAGATCAGTTTAACAGTTGCTGATCACAATGTTGTTTTTTTGACCTCGGGTCTGTTGTTCTTATTTTCAGAATTGTGTTGTATAGCACATTACTGTCTGTCTTCCATGTCATGCTTTTTATGAATTCTGGGGACTGGTTTAAGATTACTGTTTTGCTGTATTGGATAACACTGACTTATGATAGGGTAAAATTATTGCTGCCTCCATAACTCGGGAACCATCTTTTCATCTCTTAGAAACTATTAATAATTGCACTCTTTTACACTGTTTGGCTTTTACTCTCAAGGACTAAATCTATGCAGGGCAGTGGGGGATGCTTTCTTCCACTTCTTCACTCACCCTTTCTCCTTCACCTCCCCCTTCTCCTCCAGGCTAATAACAAGAGCTCTTCAAAGCTTTGAATATCCTTGGGATGGTAAAACCAGCATATACCTATTGTGATGTTTTCTGAATGTGTTTCAGGTTTTGTTTAAATTTAAATAACTACTTAAGCATGCCATCCAGAGATCTGTCCAGAGGAAGGAGAGTTAGGAGTGGCAGGGAGTGTGGGAGGATATGGGCAGGCACCCAGAGCAGTGGGCACCCCCAGTGCTTTGGAACTTCACCTCTGAGAATGCACAGAATAAAAAATAACAAATAACAAAAAAAAAAAAAAACAAAAAAAAAAAAAAAACTGTGAAATGCTTGAAAAAGGTGTTTCATCGCCCTGGCAACTTCAGAGAGACACAAATCACTGCAATGTGCTGGGCCTTCACCTATGCTTAACAAGCCGCAATAAACATCTCCCCAACCCCTGTGATTTTTCCTGCAGGCACATGCCAGTCCATGTGACAGGCCCATCAACCACTCCAACCCTTATGAAGGGCCCAACAGCTACTCCAAACCCTGCAAGAGGCCCTGCAGGCACTCCAGCTCCTGAGATGCGTTCAAAGTTAAACCGACCCCTATGACAGACCCTATAGCCACTCCAAAACCTGAGAGAGGCCCTGCAGCCACTCCAACTCCTCTGAAAGGCTGTGCAGCCAGAACAACTCCTGTGTGGGGCCCTGCCCATCCTTCAGAGGAGAAGAAACTCCTACTTACACAAGAAAAGAGTAGGAAAAAGATGTGGCAGGTTCCACCAAAGAAGGGCCATCATGGAAGCAGGAGGACAAAGAAGAGATCATATAAACATCAGAAACACTGGGGGGCTGCTGGTCTATTTAACCCTAGACAACTGCTTAACAGACCTAAACAAAACTCTAAACCACAAAGCTCGTCCATACCCTAAACACAGATGTGATACCCACAGAAGAATACCAAAACCTTCCAATTAAACCTTTGCTTAATCACTAAGCCAGAAAGATGTGCCATAGTCCCTACTCATATACATGAATACCTAACACCCAAAGCCTGTATTCCTGTGCATTAACCTCCTCATCTTCAGCCCCTCTCCTAACCCTTAACTTTAGTCATTTGGCCCCTTGGGGCAAGGCAGGGATTGTGATACTTCTCTGCAGTCACAAGGCATTAAAAGATGAATATGAAGGGTCATGCATCTGATCAGCCTGTAGGCCAGAAGGAGGAGATGGGTGGGAATGCTCTGATGAGTTCAGCTCTGCCTCAGGATCTCCAGTCCCAACAGGATGAATGTGACTGCAGAAGTGACTGTGAGGTCACTTCTGTCTCTGCAGTTGATAGGACAGCAGCAGGTACGTGTCACAGAAAGGGACTGTGAGGTCACTTCTGTCTGTAGGTTGCAGGTCACTCTTGACTTCTACCTGGGATCTGTACTTTTCAGCTGTCATCTGTCAGTGGCCTTGGTAGGCCAGCAGAAGGCACCTGGTTGGCATGCTGACTGTGGGATCCCCTCTGCCTACATACCCAGGAGAACCCAGACAGAAAGAAGGCCCGGATATGGGTTGTCCTGTCCCTTCTGTTTGAGCACATGACTGGACAGCAGGAGGCACACGGCTTGGGAATGTCTAGCCAAGAAGCTGCAAGGCCAGCAGGCCCATGGCCTGGGAGATGCTGGTGTGGTGACTTCTGTCTGGATGGCCGACAGGCCTCAAGAAGGCTGATGGGTTGTGATGCCTCCTTTAGTAGTGTTTTCCAGTATGATGGAGCTTTATTTGGTAGTAGGAAAGAGCATGAGAAAAAGCTGCCACGAAGTGCAATGTGGAAGGTAGGCACTGGCCCCGAGGAGGATGAAATGTCCCTCTAAGGGTCATACTGTCGTGCCAGAGTTCACCCAAAGAGTGTCTGTGATCAGACCCTGGCTTTCTGTTAGAAGGAACAGCTGGTGAGGGTTGACGAGACACTGGTGAAATGATGGAAATGCTGGGATGAGAGCAAGGAGGTGAACAGAGATGGGTGTCTGCAGACTTCAATAGGTCAAAGAGTGTGACAGTATAGAAAAGTCTGCATAGGAGAAGGCAGAGGGTGCTGGCAAGAATGGAAGGCCCCAACAGCCCTGAGGTTTTTGTCCCTTTGGCTAGAGCTTATGAGGATATATGCTATATTCATTGTGATATGGCCTCGTTGATTCCTTTCAACCTTGTGCAGTAGCTAGGAGGTGTCATACCAGTGTTCTCATGGCATCACACTGCCCACCACATCCCACAGACCCTAGGAAGAGCCTTGAGCCGGACGTGGGGGTGCAGGATCTCCTGTCCCAGTGCCAGGGGTCAGGCCTTGGCTGTTCTGCTTCATCAAAACAATACAAGACGTTTCTCAGCACAGTGCTTTGCCTGTCTGTAATCATGGCCTCCAATTATCTGCCCTAACACATCCCTGGGGAGGCTTTGTTAGTAACAGCCCTCACTGGGGCCCATTAATACTCCAAGTCACTTCAACTTTTATTTCTGACTTTACTTGCTCAAGCAGTTACATCAATCTCCTCTCAATACCTGAGTTTCATATACTCAGCACCATAATACACCCTGGAACTCATTAAAATGAAGAAACTCCTGTGCTGCCCACAGGGCTGGGCTGAAGGGCAGCCCTCATTACTGGGGG